>NC_045432.1:31373970-31679970 GCF_902635505.1 Sarcophilus harrisii
GTTAACTTTTTTTTTCAAAATTTTGTTTTCCTTGGATGGTTCTTATGCTTTCTTCCCCCTTCCCAGTTTTTCCTTAATCTCTTTCACTTGATTTTAAAGCCATTTAAAAAAATTGTTCTATCAATTCTTTTTGGGTAGGGAACCATTTAACATTACCCTTTGAGGTAGAAGAATCTTTTTTTTTTTTACTTCAAAGATTGGAGTCTTTGGGTGCTGTCTTTTGTACATAACCAATTCCACTGGTTCACCAATCTATTCCTTAGTAACAGATATTTTTGATGATTAATATTGTATAATATAGTTTGAGGTCTGGTCCTTCTAGGCTACCTTCTTTTGTACTTATTTTTTCATTAATTCCCTAAATATTCTTGATCTTTGCTCTTCCAGATGATGTTTGTTGTTATTTTTTCCAGCTCTGTCACAAAATTTTATTGTTACTTGGATTGGTATTATGGACCTTAATAAGTAAATTATTTTAGGCCCAATTATTATCTTTAAAATATTGTCTTAGTCTATCCACAAGCAACTGATAATTTTACAACTCTTTAGATTTTACTTTATTTGTGTAAAAACTGTTTTGTAATTATGTTGCTTTCTAGGCTGGTACACAACCAAGTATTTTATATTGTTTATAATTAGTTTAAATTTAATTTCTCTATCTCTTGCTGCTGAGCTCTGCTGTTCATATAAAGAAGTGCTGATGAATGAAGCAGGTTTTTCCTATATCCTGTAACTTTATAAAAGTTGTTAATTATTTCAAGTAATTTTAAGTTGATTCCCTAGGGTGCTTTAAGATTAGTTCACAACTCTATCAATAATATATCAGTGTCCCAATTTCCCTACATCCTCGCCAACATTTCTCATTTTCCTTTTTTGTCAAATTTGCTAATCTGATAGATGTAAAATGGTACCTCAGAGCTCTTTTAATTTACTATAACTATAGTTAGTTATAGTATATAGTATATAGTATAGTTATAGATTGCTATAGCAATCTAGTGTTTGATAAACCAAAAGACCCCAGCTTCTGGGATAAGAATTCATTATTTGACAAAAATTGCTGGGAAAATTGGAAATTAGTATGGCAGAAACTAGGCATTGACCCATGCTTAACACCATACGCCAAGATAAGATCAAGATGGGTTCATGATGTAGCCATAAAGAATGAGATTATAAATAAATTAGAACATAGGATGGTTTACCTCTCAGACCTGGATAGGAGGAAGGAATTTGTGACCAAAGAAGAAATAGAGGTCATTATTCATCACAAAATAGAAATTTTTTATTATATGAAGTTAAAAAAGCTTTTGTATAAATAAAACTAATGTGGACAGGGTTAGAAGGGAAGCAATAAACTGGGAAAACATTTTTATAGCTAAAGGTTCTGACAAAGGTCTCATCTCCAAAATATATAGAGAACTGACTATAAGAAATCAAGCCATACTCCCATTGATAAATAGTCAAAGAATACAAACAGACAATTTTCCGATGAAGAAATTGAAATTATTTCTAGTTATAGGAAAAGGTGTTCCAAATCATTGTTGATCAGAGAAATGCAAATTAAGACAATTCTGAGATACCATTACACACTTGTCAGATTGGCTAAAAAGACAGGAAAAGATAATGATGAATGTTGGAGGGGATGTGGGAAATCTGGGACACTGATGCATTGTTGGTGGCCTTGTGAATGGATCCAACCATTCTGGAGAGCAATTTGGAACTATACTCAAAAAGTTATCAAACTGTGCATACCCTTTGATCTAGCAGTGTTACTACTGGGTTTATATCCCAAAGAGATTAAAGAAGGATAAGGGACCGAGATGTGCAAAAATGTTTGTGGCAGCCCTTTTTGTAGTGGCTAGAAACTAGAAATTGAAGGGATGCTCACCAATTGAAGAAAGGCTGAATAAATTCTGGTATATGAATGTTATGGAATATTATTTTTCTATAAGAAATGACCAGCAGGATGAATACAAAGAGGCTTGCGGAGACTTACATGAACTGATGCTAAGTGAAATGAGCAGAACCAAGAGATCATTATGCACTTCAACAACAATATTATATGATGGTCAATTCTGATGGATGTGGCTCACTTCAACAATGAGAGGATCCAAATTATTTCCAATTGATCTGTAATGAATAGAACCAGCTAAGCCCAGAGAAAGAACACTGGGAAATGAGTATGGACCACAACATAACATTTCCATTCTTTCTGTTATTATTTGCTTGCATTTTTGTTTTTTTCCTTAGGTTATTTTTACCTTCTTTCTTGATTGCTTTAATTTCTTCTTCACTGATGGTGATTTCACTCCTCATTTTTCCATACTGAATAGTTTTCTTCTTTCTTTTTTAAATCAAATTAACTAAAGACTTATCTACCTTATTGTACTTTTTCATCAGTCAAGCTCCTCTATTTATTAAATAGCTCAAGTTTTTTTTATTTTGTTTTATTTTGTTTCAGTGTTATTAATTTTATCTTTGATTCCCAATGTGGTGCTCAATCGGTGATTTTTAAATGGTTCTTTTTCTAGTTTTTCTTAGTTTCATGTCCAATTCAATGATCTGTCCTATGCATTTTGTTGATGTACAAATTTGGATAAGCGCATTTTCCTGTATGGACTGTTTTGACTGCATCCCATAAATTTTAGTATGTACTCTCATTGTTATTCTCTCTAATGGAATTATTCTGTGATTTGTTCTTTGAGCCACTCATTATTTAAGATTACATTAGTATCTAATTAATTTTTAACTTAAGTCTATCTTTCCACTGCTCTTTGTTTAATGTATTTTTTATTGCATTATTACATTAAAAGAATACATTTACTATATTTACCTTTCTGCAATTGATTCTATGAGATTTTTATGCCCTAATACATGGTAAATCTTTGTGTAGGTGCCATGTGCGCCTGAGAAAAGGTATATTCCTTTCTGTTCCCGTTTAGTTTTCTCAAAAGATCTGACATATCTAATGCTTCTAATATTCTATTTATCTCAATTTCTTGGATGGATTTACTGAGTTCTGAGTGGGGACAGTTGAGGCCCTCAACTATGAGGCCCCCCATCATTTTACAATGTCTTCCTGTAACTCACTTTACTTCTTCTTTAAGAAATTGAATGCTATGGACTTGGTACATATGGGTTCAGTACTGGTATTTCCTCATTGTATATGGTACTTTTAGCAAGATATGCTTTCCTTCCTTGTCTCTTTTAATTAGATCTATTTTTTTCCTTTTATCTTGACTAAGATGAAAATTGTTATCCCTCATTTTTTAAACTTCAGTTGAAGCATAATAGATTGTGCTCTAACCCCTTACCTTTACTCTGTGTGTGTCTACCTGCTTCAAGTGTTTTACATGTAAAGAGTGTTTTGTAGGATTCTGATTTTTGATCCAATCTGCTATGCCCTTCCATTTGTTTGTGGAATAGTTCACTCCAATTCACAGTTATGATCATGTGTACTTCCTTCCATTTTGTTTTTCCTCCTGTTTATCTTTATTTTTTTCCTTCATTCTCTCTTCTCACCAGTGTTGTCTTTCTGTCTACTACACTCCCTGATCTGCTCTCCTTTCTGTCAGTCCTCCTCCATTTATTTAATCTGATATCTTCATACTTTCCTGGTGAATGAGATAGATTTCTGCATCTGTATATTATTCCCTGTTTGAGCTAATACTAAAGAGAGTAATGTTCAAGTAATGCCCACAGCCCATCCTTCCTTTTCTTCCTCGAATATAATAGGTTTTTCATACCTCTTCATGTCAAATAATTCACCACATTCTAAGTCTCCCTTCCTTCTGCACTCAGAGTACTTTTTTCCCCTCATCCTCTGATTAATTTTTATGTTATTCCTTAAAATTTGCTTTATACCCATATTCTCTGTCTGTGTATTGGTCTACCTGTGAAAGCCTGAAATATTTTATTTTGCAGAATGGCCATTTTTCCCTCGATGTATAAAGCTTATTTTTTCTGTGTAAATGATTCTTGGTTGTAATCTTAGCTCCTTTGCCTTCCAGACTATCATGTTCCATGATCTCTAATCTTTTAAAATTGCAGCTGATAAATTCTGGCTAGTCTTGATTATGGATCATTGATATTTTACCTATTTTTTCCTGGCCACTTGCAGTGTTTTTTCCTTGACCTTATAATTCTGAAATTTTGCTATAATCCTCCTTGGAGTTTTTATTTAGGGATCTCATTCCTGAAGTGATCAGTACATTCATTCAATGCCTATTTTGGTTTCTGGTTACAGGATGTCAAGGCAGTATTCTTTGATAATGATGTTTTCTAGGACCTCCTTTTGGTTATGACTTTTGGGTAGTCCAGTGATTCTGATACTGACTGATCTGGAAATATTTGCTAGGTCAATTGGTCTTTTTTCCCATTAGATATTTTACATTTTCCTCTTTTTTTCATTCTTTTGAGTTTCTTTGATTCTTGTTGTCATTAGCTTTCATTTCTCAATTCTAACATTTAAGGAGTTGTTTTCCTCTATTAGCTTTTGAACTTTCCTTTCTATACTGCCAAATGTAATTTTTATAAGACATTTTTTCTTCAGTGGATTTTTCCATTTCCTTTTCTATTTGGCCAATTCTACTTTTTAAACAGTTGTTTTCTTTTCCCAAGTTGCTGAGACTTTTTTTCCCCCATAATTCTCTTGTATCACATTCATGTCTTTCCCCAGTTTTCCTTCTCTCTTACATGACTTTTAAGTTTCTTTTTGAGTTCTGCTGTGAGTTCTTTTAGACTTGAGACCACTTCCCATTTTCTTGAGAACATTTCCTATTATGGGTTTTCCATAGATGTTTTGACATTGTTGTACTCTTCTGAATTCATGTCTTGATTTTCCCTGTCACCATAATAACTCTTAATGGTCAGATTCCTTTTTTGTTTTTTGCTCACTTCTTTAAAAAATCATTTTTCCTTTCTTTTAAATTTCTGCTCTGCTTCCCTGATGGAAAGCTTTCTTGTGCCAGGGGCTGAGAAGACTTGGCTATTTACCTTGTACTGCACAGATGTTGCCCTGAGGCTCACAGGGGACCCTCTTGTCTGGTGCTGCACTGAGAGGGATGGTTGAAGGGTGGCTAGTGCTGCTGGAAACCATAGGGGATGTGGCAGTTTAGCTGGGGCTGAATGGGTCTTATAACTGGTGCTGGAGTATGCAAAAGCCAAAAGATCTGTTTCTACATTTCCCCAGGGATACACTGAAACAAATGGAGTCCAAGCTGCTGGAAATTACTTGTTTGTCCAGGACTATACTGAAATACATGATGATCAGACCTGGACTCTGACATTTCTCCAGGCTATGCTGAGGCACATGTGATGGCATTTGCCTGCTCTGCCACACTGCAGGACCTACTACTAATTTCCTGAGCTGAAGCTTGCTATTGGCTTGCTGGGATACTTCCTGTCCTGGAATGAGCTCCCTTTTTACCCCAATGAGAGAGATTTTTTACTGCCAATTTTCCAAGTTTCTTGAGCTCAAAGATTCACCAATCTTTTTTTCCAATTCTGCTATTCCAGGATTTTGGGAGCCAGTTATTTTATGATTGTTTGGGGGTGAATATTTGAGTGTTACAACAATTTACTATTTACTCTGACATCTTGGCTCCCTGAGGCCCAAGAAACACATTTGTAAATAAACAAAGGCATACACAAAATAAAATTGAGGGGATGGAAAAAAATTGCTATGTATCAAATGAATCCCTCCGAAAAGCAGGAGTTACAATATTCATAAACTTAAAAACAAGGATCTTTTTTATGATGAAAAGAACCATAGACAAAAAAAGCATTATCAATAATAAGCTATATTCTCCCAATGCCTTAGCTTACAAAATCAAAGAAATATCTATGTAACATACAAGAAGAAAGATACAGTAAGGCAACAGTATCAGGAGACTTGAATGGTTTTGTATCTGTTTTGGATATGTCTAAAAGAAAAATAAACAGAGAGAAAAACATGGAACTGAACAAAGTATTGTAGAAACTAGAGTTAAAAAACTTATAGTGCCTTTTAAATTGGAAAGCAAAAGAATATACATATTTCTCAGCCTCACACAGAACTTTTACAAAAAGTTATGACCTGAGTTCAAATCTGGCCTCAGACACTTAATACTTCCTAGCTGTGTGACCCTAGACAAGTCACTTGACCCCAATTGCCTCAGCAAAAAAAAGTTCTATGCTAGGGTACAGAGATATTGTAAATAAATGTAAAAAGGCATATATATTTAATACAACTTTTATGCACAATAAAAACAGAAATGTATTCAGGGATTATTATAAACAAAAAATACATATCCAAATAGAGACCTAAAAGTGAAATACTAAATAATGACTGGATCAAAGAAAACAGTAATAGAAATATTTAATAATTACATAAAAGGAAGTAATAATAATTGACATATGAAAATTTCTAGGACATAGCTAAAAGAGTTCTGTAGGGGAAAATTACATATTCAGAAAAACAAATGAACAAAATAGAAAAAGGAAGGATAAAATAACTGAACATTTATTTTTAAAATATAGAAATTTAATGAAAAACCAAACCTAAAATAATTATAAAAGAAGAGAAATTAAAAACAAAAATAAAATATACAAATGATAAATAAAATTTAAAACTGGTTCTTTGAAAAGACTGATAAACCTGACAAAACTTCAGCTATTCTAATTAAAAATAATTCAGCAGAAAATCACATCAACAAAAAAGCAGGTAAAATCACAGAAAAACTAGAAGGAATATAAATAATAATGAGAGTGTATTATGCACAATAGAGAGAGAGAGAGAGAGAGAGAGAGAGAGAGAGTGTCACAAAAAAAAAACAGAGGAATGGCTTTAAAAATATTAAATACCAAAAGCATTAGATTAGAAAAAAAAAAAACAACTTAAGTAACCCAAATCTCACAATCTTTAAAGATCAACCTATAAAGGAAATTCCTGGTTCTGATGGAGTCACCAAAAAATTCTAACAAATCATTCAAAAATCAAATGCCACCTGTACCTCACAAATTATTTTCAATAACTGATATATTACCCGACCAAATTTCTTTTATGAGACAAATACAACCCTAATGCCTAAAAAATCAGAGAAAGATAAGATACAATAAGAAAACTATAGGACAAAATCATTAATGATTATTCTATCAAAAACCTGAAATGAAATCCTATTAAACAAGCTATTTTTTTAAGAAATCATTCACTATCACTATTATCTATATACCAGTAATGTAATGACTGTTTAATATTAAGAAAACAATCAAAATAATTAATCATATTAAAAACCAAAATACTTGAGACATCATCATCTAAATAGATGCAGCCTTTCATTACGATATTCTTTTCTGCTGAATATCCCTACAGAGTATAGCCACAGAGGGACTATATTTTAGTAGAAAAAGCATCAGCCTAAAACCAAAAAGCCAGCATACAGAACAGGGATATGTTAGAACACTTTTGAATAAATATGAGTGTGAAGCAGGGATACCTACTCTCTCCACTAATATCTGATATTATTCTAGAAATGCTAGCAATAGCAGTAAGTGGAAAAAAATTAATGAAATAAAGAGAAATAAAGAGGAAATAAAACTCTCTGTTGCTGATATTATGGTTTACTTGGAAAATTCTAGAGAACCAGCAAAGATACTAATTAGAACAATTAATAGCTTCAGCAAAGTTGCACACTATAAAATAAATTCTTAAAATTCAACAGTTTCTATATAACAATTAAAAACACAGAAAAAAAACAATAAGCATAAGAGAAATCTCATTCCAATTAATTACAAAAATATAAAATGTTTTCGGGCATATAAAATACCTCTTGAGACATACAAAAGACTATTACAGAATTAATTACACAATGCTCTTTAATGAAATGAAGGATAACTTAAATAGCTGCAGAAATATGCAGTGCTCATGGCTATGCCATGCCACCTTAATAAAAATGATAATATCATCTAAATTAATGTACACTTTTAATGTTATGCTAATCAAATGACAAAAGAGATATATTATAGAACTTGATGAATAATAACAAAAATCATTTGGAAAAACAAAATATCTAAATTATCAAATAAATGATAAATAGAAGTAGGTTTGAAGGGAGTCTAGCATTCCAGACCTTAAACTATATTATAAAGCCATACTTGACACCATTTGATATTGGTTAACAAAGACAAAAATATAGCTATAGAATAATCTATACAAGGGATATTCAGAAATAATAAGACTTAATAATTCAGTACTTGATAAAGTAGAAAACTTAAGTTCCCAAGAAAAAAAACTTTTTATTTGATAAAAAAAACTGAAGGGGGAAAAATCTAACAAATTTCTCTGATAGGGAATTAGTATCCAAGACATAATATTAATAAATATATATGTGTGTGTGTACACAAAATCCATTCTTCAACAGAAAAGTAGTCAAAACATATGAACAAATAGTTTTTAAATTAAGAACTCCAAAGTATCCATAACCACAGTAAAAATTCAAAAAATTACTGATAATAAAAATGAAAATCAAAACAACCCTGAAATTTCACCTCACCCTGCAAATTAACAAAAATTATCAAATATGGCAATACTCAATAAGTAGATATTGTTTAAGGATAGGCACAAAAACACATTGTTGGTGGAACTGTGCATTGGTACAGCCCTTTTGGAAAACAACTTGTAATTATGCAAATAAAATGACTGAAATATCCAGACCAGAGAGTTCTTTAATGGGCTTATACATCAAAAAAGCCATAAATAAGATGAAAGTCACCATATATTCATAAAAATATAGGGGAATACTTTTTTTGTCGTACCTGAGAACTGGAAAAGATGGAGATGCCCATCAACTGGGGAATGACCAAGTAAATTATGGGAAATGAATGTAATGGAGTTGTACTGTGCTGATGTAAATTGTGTGATTAATAACGAGAACATGGAAAAATCTTTATGAACTGATACAGGGTGAAGTAAGCAGAGCCAAAAAACCATATACATATATATACATATATATATATATATATATATATATATATATATATATATATATGCAAGGAACATAATACAAAAGCAAAAGATAATTATAAAGATCAAACAAGACTTAAAAGTAGAGATATAAGAGGTGTCTCCCTACTCCTTTGTAAAAATGAAAGGTCCACAGGTATTACACATTGCACATGTTTTTTGACCTTTTCAGAGTATTACTCAGTTGTGATGCTTTTTTTCCCTAAAGAATTTTATTCATCATATGGGATAGACAAGTATCTGGGAAGGGGATGGGGAAGGATATGTGTAATTAACTGTGGAGATTTAAGAAACAAAAAATATCAACAAAATCTTGTTTACAAAACAGAAGTCTAGCTTTTTATTTTAGAGTTAAGTCTAAATTTTCTCTGCATCAGATACATGAGAGAGAACCCTATCCATTGGACAACAAACTTACATGGACATCTAGAAAAGAAAATGTTCCAGTAACTTATGCTTTTTTTGTATGCATTTCTAAAATGTGGATACCACCTTATATTTTTATTTTATGCTTTTCTTTGTAAAGTCCTTCAACATGATGTTTTTCTTTTCATTATCATTTTTATTTTATGGGCTGCCTAGTGAAATAATATTTTGAACACTGCTGAGCTAAGTCTCAAAGAAAGGTCAAAAATAAATAATTTGTCTTATAATTTGTTTTGTTAATTTTATTTTTAGTATAGCTTTTTATACACAAAACATATGCATGGGTAATTTTTCGACATTGACCCTTGCAAAACCTTCTGTTCCAACTTTTCCCCTCCTTCCCCTAACCCTCTCCCCTAGATGGCAGGTAGTCCCATACATGTTAAATATGCTAAAGTATATATTTAATACAATATATGTGTATATATTTATACAGTTATCTTGTTGCACAGGAAAGATTGGATTTAGAAAGAAGGTAAAAATTGCCTGAGAAGAAAAAAATAAAAACGCAAGCAAACAATAAAAGAAAGAGTGGAAATATTATATTGTGGTCCATACTTATTCCATAGTGTTCTTTCTCTGGGCGTAGCTGGTTCTGTTCATTACATATCAATTGGAAAGCATTTGTATTGTTGAAGAGAGCCACATACATCAAAATTGATCATCAGTGTCCCAATTTTCCCACATCCCCTCTAACATTTGTCATTATATTTTCCTGTCATCTTAGCCAATCTGAAAGGTATGTAGTGGTATCTCAGAGTTGTCTTAATTTGCATTTCTGTGATCAATAATGATTCAGAACACTGTTTCCTATGACTAGAAATAGTTTCCATTTCTTCATCCGAGAATTGTCTGTTCATATCCTTTGACTATTTATCAATGGGAGAATGGCTTAATTTCTTATAAATTAGAGTTAATTCTCTATATATTTTGAAGATGAGGCCTTTATCAGAATCTTTAGCAGTAAAAATATTTTCCCAGTTTACTGCTTCCCTTCTAACACAGTCCACATTAGTTTTATTTGTACAAAAGCCTTTTAACTTAATATAATCAAAATTTTCTATTTTGTGATAAATAATGACCTCTAGTTCTTCTTTGGTCATAACTTCCTTCCTCCTGCCTAGGTCTGAGAGGTAAACCATCCTATGTTCTTCTAATTTATAATCTCATTCTTTATGCCTATATCATGAACCTATTTTGATCTTATCTTGGTGTATGGTGTTAAGTATGGGTCAATGCCTAGTTTCTGCCATACTAATTTCCAATTTTGCCAGCAATTTTTGTCAGATAAAGAATTCTTATCCCAAAGCCAGGGGTCTTTGGGTTTGTCAAACACTAGATCATTAAAGTTATTGAGTATTTTGTCCTGGGAACCTAAACTATTCCACTGATAAACTAGTATATTTCTTAGCCAATACCAAATGGTTTTAGTGACCGCTGCTTTATAATGTAGATTTATATCAGGTACAGCTAGGCCACCTTCATTTATTTTTTTTTTCATTAGTTCCCTTGGAATTCTTGACCTTTTGTTCTTCCATATGAATTTTGTTGTTATTTTTTCTAGGTCATTAAAATAGTTTTGGGGGAGTGTAATTGGTATAGCACTAAATAAATAAAGTGGTATTGTCATATTTATTATATTCGCTTGACCTATCCAGTAGCACTTAATATTTTTTCCAACTGTTCAGATCTCTCTTTATTTGTGTGGAAAGTGTTTTGTAGTTTTGCTCATAGAGTTCCTGACTTTCCCTTGGCAGATAGATTTCTAAATATTTTATCCTATTGACAGTAATTTAAAATGGAATTTCTCTTTGTATCTCTTGCTGTTGGATTTTGTTAGTGATATATAAAAATGGTGATGATTTATGTGGATTTATTTTGTATCTTGCAATTTTGCTAAAGTAGTGGATTATTTCTAATAGCTTTTTAGTAGAATCTCTAGGGGTGTTTAAGTATACCATCATATCATCTACAAAGAGTGATCATTTGGTTTCCTCATTACCTACTCTAATTCCTTTAATTTCTTTTTCATTTCTTATTTCCAAAGCTAGCATTTCTAATGCAATATTGAATAGTAATGGTGAAAGTGGGAAAATTTGTTTCACTCCTGATTTTACTGGGAATGTTTCCAGTTTAGCACCATTACATATAATGCTTACTGATGGTCTTAAATAGATGCTATTGACTATTTTTTAAAAATCCATTTATTCCTATACTCTCTAGTGTTTTTAATAGGAATGGGTGTTGGATTTTATCAAATTCCTTTTCTGCATCTATTGAGAGGATCATATGGTTTTTGTTAATTAGCATAATTGCTAATAGTTTTCCTAATATTTACCATCCCTGCATTCCTGGTATAAATCCTACTTGGTCACTGTGTATTATCCTGGAGATGATTTGTTGTAGTCTTTTTGCTCTTATTTAAGATTTTTGCATCAATGTTCATTAAGGAGATTGGTCTATAATCTTCTTTCTCTGTTTTCAACCTACCTGGTTTAGGTATCAGTACCATGTTTGTGTCATAAAAAAAATTTGGTAGGAGTCCTTCATTCCCTATTTTTTCATAGTTTATATAGCATTAGAGTTCTTTAAATGTTTGGTAAAATTCACATGTAAATCCATCTGGTCCTGGGGATTTTTTCTTAGGGAGCTGATTAATAGCTTGTTCTATTTCCTTTTCTAAAATAAGACTATTTAACACATTTATGTCTTCCTCTATTAATCTGGGCAACCTATATTTTTGAAGGTATTCATTCATTTCCTTTAAGTTATCAAATTTATTGGCATAAAGTTGGGCAAAGTAAATCCTAATTATTGTTCTAATTTCCTCTTTGTTAGTGGAAATTTCTCCCTTTTCATTCTTAAGATTAACAATTTGATTTTCCTCTTTCCTTTTTCTAATCAAATTTATCAAGGGTTTATCTGTTTTGTTGTTGTTTTTTTCCATAAAACCAACTCTTAGTTTTATTTATTAATTCAATAGGTCTTTTTTTTACTTTCAATTTTATTGATCTCTCCTTTTATTTTTAGAATTTCAAGTTTAGTGTTTGATTGGGGGTATTTAATTTTCTCTTTTTTCTAGCTTTTTTTAGAGGTGCCAGATGATTTTCTTCTATTCTATAAGTAAGCCTCAGAGATATAAAACCCCCCATTACCATTGGCTGCATCCCACATTTTGGTATGATGTCTCATTATTGTCATTCTCCTGGTGAAATTATTAATCGTCATGATTTGTTTTCACCCATACATTCTTTAAGATTATTTAGTTTCTAATTACTTTTTCGCCTGTTTATTCCCTAGCTTTTTGTTGAAGGTAGTTTTTTTTTTTTTTTTATAAGGCAATATTTTTTTAATTTAATAGCCTTTATTTACAGGATATATTTGGGTAACTTTAGCATTAAAATTGCCAAACCTTTGTTCAATTTTTCACCTTCCCCCACCCTCCCTTGGCAGGATGACCAGTAGATGTTAAATATTTAAAATATAACTTAGATACATAATGATACAACCAAAACATTATTTTGCTGTAAAAAAAGAATCAGACCTGAATTATTGTACAATTAGCTTGTGAAAAATCAAAAATGCAGGTGTCATAAATTGGGGATTGGGAATTAATGTATTTTTAGTCATCCCCCAGAGTTCTTTTTCTGTATAGTGGTTCAGTTCATTACTGTCCCATTAGAAATGATTTGGTTGATCTTGTTGGGGATGGCCTGATCCATGAACTGGTCATCATCTAGTATTGTTGTTGAAGTATTAATGATCTCCTGGTCCTGCTCATTTCACTCAGCATCCAGTTCGTGTCCTCCCAGGCCTTTCTGAAATCATCCTGTTGGTTTTCTTACAGAACAGTAATTTCCATAATTTTCATATACCACAATTTATTCAGCCATTCTCCAACGTGGACATCCATTCAGTTTCCAGTTTCTAGCCACTACAAAAGGGCTGCCACAAACATTCGTGCACAACGGTCCCTTTCCCTTCTTTATAATCTTTTGGGATATAATCCCAGTAGTAACACTGCTGGATCAAAGGGGCACAGTTTGATAATTTTTGACATAGTTCAAACACCCAAAATGGTTACCACAAACCCACCAACAATGAATCAATGTCCCAGTTTTCCCCTCCCTCCAACAATCATCATTATTTTTCCTGTCTTTTAGCCAATCTGACAGGTGTGTATGGTATCTTTTAGAGTTGTCTTAATTTGATTTTCTGATTAATAATGACTTGGAGCATCTTTTCATTGACTAGAAATAGTTTCAATTTCTTCATCAAATTGTCTGTTCATATCCTTTGACCATTTTTCAATTGGAGAATGGCTTGATTTTTTATAAATTAGAGTTAATTCTCTATATTTTTTGGAAATGAGGCCTTTATAGAACCTTTGACTGTAAAAATATTTTCCCAGTTTTTCTTCCTTCTAATCTTGTCTGCATTAGATTTGTTTTTGTACAAAAAACTTTTCAGTTTGGTATAATCAAAATTTTCATTTTGTGGTCAGTAATGATCTAGTTCTGCTTTGGTCATAAAGACCTTCCCCTTCCGGTCTGAGATGTAAACCATCCTATTTCCTTAATTTATTAATGATTTCATTCTTTTGCCAGGTCAGAACCCATTTACCTTTATCTTGGTGTTTGGCGTTAAATGGATCAATGCCTAGTTTCTGCCATATTAGTTTCCAATTTTCCCCAGCAATTTTTATCAAACAGTAAGTTCTTATCCCAAAAGCTGGGATCTTTGGGTTTTCAAAGACTGGTGCTTATATTTGTTGACTGTTTTATCCCTTGAACCTACTCCTATTCCATGACAACAATTTTTTCCAATACCAAAAGTTTTGGGTAACTGCTGCCTTAAAAATTTTAGATCTGGCGCAAGCCACCATCATTTGATTTTTTTAAACCCTTGAAATTCACCTTTTTTTTCCATATGAACTTTGTTGTTATTTTTTCTAGGTCATTAAAATATTTTTTTAACTGATTTTGCCAAAAAATAGATTAGTTTAGGTAATTTGCATCTTTATATTTGCTCGCCCTTCCAAGAATTTAATATTTTCCAATTGAGATCAGACTTAATTTGTGGAAAAGTGGTCTGTAATTTGCTCATAAAGTTTGATTTTTCCGGCAGAAGATTCCTAAATATTTTATATTATCGATTACTTTTAAAAACTCCCTTTGAACCTTGACGGGGATTTTTTGTGATATAAAGAAGTTGAACTTAGGGGTTTATTTATAACCAGCAACTTTGTTAAAGTGGGGTTATTTTTAACTTTTAGAAATCTTGGGGTTCTCATACCCATCATGTCATCGGCAAAGAGTGATAATTTGGCTTCCCATTTGCCTTTCTTATTCCTTTAATTCTTTCAGCTTTAATAGCTAGCGTTTTAATAAATATTAAATAGTAAGTATGGGCAACTTTACTCCTTATTTGGGAATGGTTGCAGTTTGTTCCCATATATGCTTCTATTTTTAAAACAGTGCTGATTATTTTGGGAAAAGTCCATTTTTCCCTATACCAAGTGTTTTAATAGGAATGGATTGGGATTTTATCAAATGCTTTTTGATCTATTGAGATGACTAGGTTTTGTTAATTTGGTTATTAAAAATTATAGATAGTTTTCCAAATTGCCAAACCATTCCGGAAAATCCCTTGATCATGGTAATCTTTTGATTTTTAGTCTTTTGCAATATCATTTAAGATTTTAGCATCAATATTCATTGGGGAATTGGCAAATTTTCTTTTCGTTTTCAGCCCACCTGGTTTAGGTATCAACCATTTGTCCAAGAAGGGAATTTGGTAGGACCCTTCATTCCCTATTTTATCAAATAATTTTTAATATAGCATTGGGCCAATTGTTCAAAAAACACATTAAACCATCTTCCGGGGATTTTTTTTAGGGATTGTTTTTGCCGCTTTTCTTTTTGAAATAGGACTTTCAACAATTTACTTCCTCCTCTTTGTTGGAAGTCATATTTTAGGTAGTCATCCATTTCACTTGGTTATCAAATTTATTGAAAAGGAGCAAAAAACCCTTTTTTTAATTTCTTCCCTCCCTTTTCATTTTAAGACTATAATTTCATTTTCCTCCCTCCTTTTTCTAATCAGATTTCAAAGGCTTATCTATTTTTTGGCTTTTTCATGAACCAACTCAGTTTTATTAATTGTTCAATAGATTTTTTACTTTCAATATTTTTAATTTCTCCTTTTAATTTTAAATTTCCAATTTAGTATTTGATTGGGTGTTTTTTAATTTGGTCTTTTTAGTTTTTTTAGTTGCAAGCCCAATTCATTAATCTTTTCTTTTCTGTTTTATTCAAGTAAGCCTCTAAGGATATAAAATTTTCTTATTACCGCTTTGGTGCATCCCACAAATTTTTGGAGATGTCTCATCAGTCTTATCTTAGTGAAATTAATTTACAAATTTTCCCCTTCACCCAACCTTTAAGATGAGATTTTTTACCCAATTACTTTTTGGTCTATTTCCCCCTAATTTTTTGTTGAATGTAGTTTTTATTGCATCATGATCTGAAAAGAAAGCATTTACTATTTCTGTGAATGTTGTTTTTAATTGCATTGTGATCTGAAAAGAATGCATTTACTATTTCTGCATTTAATTTTGAGGTCTTTATGTCCTAATATATGGTCAATTTTTTTAGGTTCGAACTTGAAAAAGTGTACTCCTTTTTTTCCTCCATTCAGTTTTCTCCAAAAATCTATCATAGCTAACTTGTCTAATGTTATATTTACCTCTTTAACTTCTTTCTTATTTATTTTGTTGTTTGATTTATCTAATTCTGAGAATGCAAGGTTGAGATCTTCCACTTTAGTTTTCTTTTTTCTTCTTGCAGCTCTTTAACCTTTACAAAGTTAGATGCTATACCACTTGGTGCAATATTTTAAATATGGATTTGTTTCAATATCATCTACCCTTTAAAAGATAAAGTTTCTTTCCTATTCTTTTAATTAGATCAATTTTTGCTTTTTGCTTGATCTGGATAAGGAGGGCTACCCTTGCGGCTTCACCTGAAGCATAGTAAATTTGCCGCCTTTTACCAAGTTCCAATATATATCACCTGTTCGGTTTCCTGTAAACAAAAGGATTCTTTTTAATTCATCTGCTATCGCCCCGTTTATTTTACCCATTCCATTTTATAAAACTACTAATTCTGTATTTCCTGCCATCTTATTATCCCCAAATTATGCTTTGCTCTTTCCTTTCCCCCTTATTCCCCTCCCTATTATTAGACTTATGAGCACCACTTGCCTCACTAAGCACTTCCTCTTTAGAATCCCTCCTTCCCTCTTAAAGTGCCTCCCCTTTTCTTAAACCTTTCCTTTACTATTTCTGTATTCCCTTCTATTTACTCTAATCCTTCCCTTTTCATTTTCCCCTCCCACTTTTCAATGAGGTAGGAGAAGTTTCTATATAAAATAAATATGTCTAATATTTTCTCTTCGAGCCAAATCTAATGAGATTTAAGATTCACACCATGTTCATCCCCCTCCCTTCATCCCCTCAGATATAATAGGTTTCCTTTGCCTCCTCATAAGATGTAGTTTCCCTCTTTTTTACCTTCACTTTTCCCTTTTTCTGGCACAATTTCCTTTCCACCTCTAGTTCCTTTTTTATTACAGTAAAACCAAATTATACATATACTCTTTATGTATACCCATAAGAGAAATACAGTTCTCAAGAGTTATTTTTACCTTTTTATGCTTCTTTTGAGTCATATATTTGGAGGAAAAACTATTTGTTTAATTCTGGTTTTATATAAAGAATAAATGGAATTCACCTATTTCATTGAATGTCCATCTTCTTCCCTGGGGAAAAAATGCTCATTTTGGTTGGGTAAGTTATTAATGGCTGCATGCCAAGCTCTTTTGTCATTCGGAATATCAGATTCCAGGCCCTTCGGCCCTTTAATGTGGATGCTGCTAGATCCTGAGTGATCCTTATGGTGGCTCCTCTGTATTTTTGAATTTTTTTTTCTGGCTGCTTGTAGTGATTTTTCCTTGGTCTGATAGTTCTGGAATTTAGCCACAATATTTCTTGGAATTTTGATTTTGGAATCTCTTTCAGTAGAGATCAATGGATTCTTTCGATGTCTATTTTGCCTTCTGTTTCTATAACATCTGGGCATTTCTCTTTGGTGATTTCCTGAAAAATAGTGTCTAGGCTCTTTTTTTAATCATGATTTTCAGGGAATCCTATAATCCTTAGATTATCTCCTCTAGATCTATTTTCCAGGTCTGTTGTTTTCCAAAGTAGGTATTTAACAATTTTTTCTATTTTTCATTTTTTTTTTTTTTGGTTTTGCTTGACTGATTCTTGGTGTCTCCTTGAGTCATTCATTTCCATTTGTTCAAGTCTGATTTTTAATGAATTTTCTTCATTTGCTTTTTTATTTCTTTTTTATATTTGTCCAATTGAATTTTTAAATGAGTTGTTTTGTTCTATGGGTTTTTTTTTTTCCATTTTGACAATTTTTTTAAAGAATTATTTTCTTTTTCCAATTCACAAATTCTGTTTTCCTTGGAATTGTTTACCTTTTCCACTTCACCAATTCTGTTTTCCTGGGAGTTGTTTATCTTTTCCAATTCACAAATTCTATTTTTCAGGGAGTTGATTTATTTATCCACTTTATCTTTTAATGACTTATCCTGACTCTCTTGCAAAGCTTCCCTTTCCTTTCCCCATTTTTCTTCTAGCTCTCTTTTAAGATCTTTTCTTTTAATTTCTTCTATGAGAGCCTTGTGTGATGGGGACCAGATCATATCTATTTTTGGATCTAGAGACAAATTGTTTTTAGTCTCCTCAGGGCTTTAAGTCTACTCTCTTTCCGTATAGAAGCTAGCAATAGTTAGAGCATGCTTTGCCTTTTTGCTCATTTTGAAAAACAAACAAACAACGACAACAACAAAAAAAACCCTCTGGTCTGCTTATCAGGAGTAGTGGGGTAATTCCAAGCTACCTCTACAGATGACAGGAAGTGGCAGTGAAGGGGCAGTGGGACAATACTCACTGGCTGTGCTGGGACCTGAAATCAGCAGCAATAGAAAGGCAGCTACTAGGGCTGCCCTGGACCAACAACTGTGGGTGTGCCTGGATTATGCCGAGTCACTTTGGGTACTGTGTGGGTGTGGATCCAGGTCCCAAGAAACTGTAGCATTTCAGGGTTACAGTCTTTACCTCCTGTGTTTATAGCTTCTCTGCTTATCTACTAGCTTGCTGCCAGGGCAAAGTGGCTCACACTGTGGTAAAGTTCTCCCCATAGATTTTCTTCTGGCTGAGATCACACCCTGCCCCCCTCTGGTCTGGTCAGCATGACCAAGCTCTCACTGCCTTGCTGAGTCTGTGCCTGGCCTACCCCCGTTCTGTCCCTACCCATGAGCAAAACAGACCTTTTCTGGTGAATTTTCAGATGATCTTCAGTTGGTAATGTGTTGTACTCCCAATATTCATGGGTTCTGACAGTCAAGTACTAATTCAGAGGCTGAATATCGTTAAAATAGATTGAGGGAAAAGGAGAGTTTAGGGAGATGTGCGTGTCCTCTCTGCCATCTTGACTCTCCCTCTTGTCTTATAATTTGAAGAAAAGTTCTATATCGCTAGTTTTGGATATTTAGTGTTCTTCCAGGTATTGTGCTATAGCACTGACATGAGTAACAGAACCTCTCTACCATAAGTGAAATATTGAGAGGAAAAGGACCATGTGCAAAGCAAACTCTTATAGGAAAAATAACAGATCTAGAGAACAGAATAAGAAAAAAACATAAGAATAATTGGGCTACTTGAAAGCTGTGATCAAGAAAAGAACCTTGACACAATACAAGAAAAAAATCAAAGAAAATTGTCCTGAAGTGACAGAACAAGAAGGGAAAGTAGAAATAGGAAAAACAACTGATCATCACCTCAAAGAATTCCTATAATAAAAACACATAGGAATATTGCAGCTAAATTTCAAAAGTCCCAGATTAAAGAGAAAATTTTACAAGAAACAAAAACAATAACAAATTCAAATATAATGGAGTTACGATTACAATCGTAGAGAATTTATTAGCAGATATAACAACAGACCAAAAGTTTGGGGATGTTACATATCATCAATCAAAAGAAGCAGACTTGCAGTCAAAAATATCACATCCAGCAAAACCAACAATAATACTGAATGAAAAAAATGGACTTAACAAACTTGCAAATTTTTAGGACTTTGTCTCGACCAAATCTGAACTTAATAAAAACTTTAATATGCAAGAACCAACATAAAGACTAATTTCATGTAACTCAGTAAGGACAAATTATGTCTTATATATGGAAATATAAACAATAAGCCTAAGACAGATCGGTAATTAAATAGTTCAATAAAAATTTGAGCAGAGTTGAGTCCAAAAAGCAAAATTGTCTAGAAAAAGGTAAAAATAATAATTAGGCTATACAAATGAAGTACAGAGGAAGAAATGGTGCAGAGGCACTTGATGGAGGAGAAGGACTAGCAGTTCTGAAAACCTACTCACATCGGGAATAGATTAAATAGGGAACTATCTGTCTATGTGTGAGGTATAGCACTCTCCAAAATCTATAAAGAAATAAGGGGGAAGGAACAGGATAAAGTGGGATATAGAAGAGTATGCAGATTTATGGCAGTGAGACAAGGTATGTGGATTAATGGGAAAAGGATAAAGAAAGAAGCAATGGGTGGCACAGGATAAAGTGGAGCACAGAATGATGTTTAGATTAAGGGGAGTGGAATAAGGTATATAGGTAATGAGCATGGGATTAAAAAAGGAAGGAAAGAGTGGGAAAAGAAGATAAGGGTGAGATCTTTAACCATTAGGCTAAATAATGGTAAGGAACTAAGGAATAGACCCCAAGTAGAACTTTTAGTAGGGATAGGAAATAAGAGATATACACAAACACAATAACAAGGGTCAGGAGTAGAACATCTTAGAAAAAAATAAAGTAGGGCTAATAATCACTGATCTCAAAAACTATCTCAGTCATATGAATATTGTTTTAGATGCAAGTTTATATATATATATATATATATATATATATACATACACATACATATGTATATGTGTATATATACATATCTATGCATATAGATACATGTATGTGTGGGGATGTTAATACACACACACACACACATGCTTAACTATAACCTGCTTGAGGAAAGTAAAGGAGATGAAGAGGGAAAAAGAATAAAGTAAAAACTGTACAGCAAAGAACAAAATAGTGACCTACAAGGAAGCAAGGAAAAGAGGGAATGTCATGAATAAAATCTCTTCTGTTATTATATATGCTTTCTTGAAACAGAAATTTATCATTAAATATTTTGAATTCTCCCTGATTTTCTTCCAAACACAAGGCAATATACTGTTTTTGTTTTTCCTTTTTTCTGTCTTTTTCTGTTTTGCTTTTTTCTCATTTTGTATTTAGTTTGAAATAAACACATTTAAAAACTCTATCACTTTGCTTACAGAAGACCAGACTATACCAATTGATCTTTGATTTGGACATTCTCTTTATAAAGAAGTTCTGAGGCACAGAAGAAAGAAATGAAGATTTCTATTCCTCTGAAGTAGACAGTTCTCCCAGCCATTTACCTCCTAGAAGTGAGAAAGTCATGTACATTCCAATCCATCTGGCATTGATTTCCCTCCCTCCTAAATGGCTACACATGAGTGCAACTCTTCCTTATATGGCCAATTCTGACAACCCTTTTTCACTTACATTTTTCTCTGCACAAAATGACTATAACTTACTGAAAAAGTAAATCAGAGGCGTGGAGCTTTTCACTTAAAAATTGTCACCTTCAGTACATTTTAACCTTTTCTGCATGAATTAAAGACCTAATGAGATATTCAGCAAAAGCACAGTGAGTAAAACTTAAGTTGGTATTCAGCAGGGGGTGGGGGTGGAGAGAAACCCTTTTGAATTCACTGTAGCTAAAATCAAAGACAATATATTAATATATAACTTTTTATAACACGAATAGGAAAAAAGAAGAGAAAAATACTAGTTAAAGAAGTCTTATAAAGAGAAGACACATAGCTCTGCTCCTTAACAAAATGATAACTTTTTGGCAATGCAGAAGTACATTAATTTTTTGTGTAAAACAATTTAAGGATTAAAACAATTAGTATCAGGGAAATCTTAAGGAATGTACTTGAGAAAGACAAAGCCAGATCTTTGTCCACTTGCTAGTAATTTAGGCTCCAGATTTGAAGCTAATAGGAACATTAGGAAGTATCTGGCCCAATCCCCTCATTTTACATAGGTGACAAAGATAGTAAATGGAAGAGCTAGGTATTGGAATCCAAGTGCACCAACACCAAATGAAGCATTCTTTCTACAAAACCACACTTTCTCTAGTGATTTTTAAGAAAAATCTATAATCACAGGAACACTGTGTAAGGAGGTAAGACAAGGAACTATGACCACACTGTTGGCCTGCATCTGCATCTCCATATCAACCCAATAGAAACACTTTGTGAGGAAGTAACTTGTGTCAGTAACCTGCTGAAGAATGATTTAAATAACATTATAACTGACACAAAATTTTGTTTCCTGAATGTTAAAGATATAAATTCATCCATTTTGATAAAGTTTGTGAAGAAAAATGGAAGCAAGAACTATCTGAACCCTTTCAAAAAGAATTAAAGGAAGCTCAAATGAGTTGTCTGAAAAACAAAGGAGGTCAGTGACAAAATACAATCTCGAGTCTTAACTGACAATCAAATCATGCTTTTCATAATATTTATTGAACAAGTATTTGTTAGGTGTTAGTTGCAAAGGAGAACATAAAATGGGTAATATAGAGTTCCATCTTCAAGGAGCATATAAGCTAAAAAGAGAGAAATTAAAAGTATATAAAATAGATTACAAAATATAATGTGAAAAGTGTGTAACAAGAAATTTTGGAAGAGATTGCGGAAAGGAAAACTCACTGAGTTCCAAGTAAGAGGGTAGGAAAAATGAGATCAGCAAAGGATGGGAATAGGGATATGAGCTAAGCATTTAAGGATAATTTGGAATTCAACAGAAATGGGGCTCAGAGAATAATGTGTTGCTAGTATAGAAAATGTCATGAGCAAAATAAGACAAGGCAAAAAAGTTAAAGATGGGAAAGGACAGAGAGCAACCCAGTTTAGCTTAGGGCATAATTTAAGTCGTGAGTAGTGAGATTATAATAATAAATATAATAATGTGTTATAGAGCCCATTGATGTTTTCAAAATACTATATATATATACATATATATTCATTCTCATTTGATCCTCACAATAATTTTTGATATAAGTACTATTAACCCAATTTAACAGATGAAGTTGATAGAGTTTAAATAAGTTTCACAGGATCACATAGAGCTACTAAGCAAGTATCTGAAGCAGAATTTGAATATAGGGTTTCATGACTGCAAGTCAGTTTATCACCCTTAACTGTTACAGAAGATTTAGAGAATCACAGAAATTAAGAGTTTATAAATAATTTAGCCCAAATAATAACTTACCAATCATCAAGACCCATCCACTTTATCTGAAGAGCTCTAACAAGGGGAAATCAATGGTCTTCCTAAAAAGCATATTCTTTTTGGGGGCATTTCTAATTTAAGGAATTTTTTTTTCATGACAATCAAACAAAGTTGCTTCTTTACACCCTTATCCATGGTTTATACTTTTCTCCTCTGAAGTCAAACTGAACTAACTGAATTCTCCATCTACATATCAGCTCCTCTAATACTTGAATACAAGTATCATAAGTTCTGTAAACATTTGCTTTTGTATAAAAAAATTATAATTCAGCAAAGTTTGCCAGATATTAAACAAATATACATCAACCATGACCATTCCAGTATGGTACAAGCAAAACATAACAGGAAGAAATGGAACAATAAATTCTATTCAAAATAACAATCTACAAAAGCTACAAAAAGAAATAAAAACAGACCTAACTCATTGGAGACACATGAATGGCTCAGGGCAAGTCAATTAACAAGACAAATTATAATACTACCTAAATTAATTTATTTATTCAGTACTATGCCAAATTACCAAAAGACTTTTTTAAAGAATTAAAAAAAAATTCACATGGAAGTCAAGAATTTCAATATCAATATAAAAAAGGTAGGGGCTGTCAGCACCAGACCTCAAAGTATAATACAAAACAAGAGTTATTAAAAAGTTTGGCAGTGACCCATTAGTGGAAAGGATCAAATATATATTACAGAATCAAGCAAACACAGGAACCTGGTGTTTGAAAAAGACAAAGACCCTAATTACTAGGGAAAAGACCTTAACTATTGGATAAAAACTGCTGAAGAATATTAAACAGCACCTAGCAGAAATTGGTCACAGATTAATTTCACAATATATACTCACACCATATACTCCAAATGTATACATGACCTGGATTTAAAAGGTTACGTTATGAACAAATAAGAGGACGAAGGAAGAAATGATCTTTCAGATATCTCAATAGACATATTTTTTTTTATAATTTAAAAAGTGATAGGATTGCATAAGAAAAAAGAACAATTCTGATCATTAAAAAATTCAGTTTCTTTCACAAAACAATCTGATTAGTGGTCAAAATTAAAAGGGAAATAAATAGAGAAAATCCTCATAGAAAAATTTTCTGAGAAAGATATCATATACAAAACATAAATTAACAGATGCAAATTTATAAAACTAAAAGCCATTGTCTAATAGACAAAAAGCATATGAATAGAAAGTCTGTAAAGAAAGAAATCCATGGTATTAACAATCAGATGATAAAAATGCCCTAAATCACTGAAGTTTGTTCAACCATTTTCAATCATGTCTGACTCACTGTGAACCCATACAGTTTTTATTGGCAGAGATACTGGAGTGATTTGCCATTTCTTTCTCCAGCTCATTTTACAGATGAGGAAACTGGGGCCAATAGGGTTAAATGATTTGTCTAGGTTCACATAGCTAGTAAGTGCCAGAGGCCAAATTTGCATTTACAAAGATCAGTTTTACTGACTGAAGGCCTGGCACTCTAACCACTCTGCAACCCAGGTGCCCCAAATGACTAATGATTAGAAAAATTAAAATTAATGCAAATTTAATATTCTACATCAGACCTATCAGATAAAAGAAGAAATAATCAATGTTGAAGAAACTGCAGAAAAAGGCAAACTAACGCTCTGAATTAGTTCAAGAATTCTGGAAATCAATTTATATCTATGTTCCAAAAATCACTAACCTGTATATATCTATCAAACCAGCTATATCAAGCCTACCAAGATTATAGCCCAAAGAAAATAAAAGAAATAAAAAAGACATATTAAAATATTTTAGGACTTCATTTTGTTGTAATATAAAAACTGTAACCTAAGGAACTGCTGTCTTTTTGGAAAATGAATAAAGAAATTAGGGCATGGGAATGAAGCTGAATATTATTGTACAATTGGAAATGACAGAATGAACAGTTTCAGGGGAAACTAGTGGGAACTCTATGATCTGATGCCAATTAAAATGAGCAGAAGTAGAAGAAAATATATAAATTGGCCACAACATTATAAAGAACAACTTTAAAGGTTTTTAGAATTATGAACAATACAATGATAAAATATAAGTCCAGAAAAATGAAGATGAGAAATGTCATTCACTTCCCACCAGAGACATTAACTTAAAATGCAGAGCAAGAGATATGTTTTTTATATTTGGGGGTATGGCCAATTTGAGAATTTGTTTTTGACTATCCATTTTATGAAAAGGCTTGGAATTCTCTCTCTTTTTTTTTTATTTAATAGCCTTTTATTTACAGGATATATACATGGGTAACGTTACAGCATTAACAATTGCCAAACCTCTTGTTCCAATTTTTCACCTCTTACCCCCCCACCCCCTCCCCTAGATGGCAGGATGACCAGTAGATGTTAAATATATTAAAATATAACTTAGATACACAATAAGTATACATGACCAAAACGTTATTTTGCTGTACAAAAAGAATCAGACTCTGAAATATTGTACAATTAGCTTGTGAAGGAAATCAAAAATGCAGGTGTGCATTTATAGGGATTGGGAATTCAATGTAATGGTTTTTAGTCATCTCCCAGAGTTCTTTTTCTGGGCATAGCTAGTTCAGTTCATTACTGCTCCATTAGAAATGATTTGGTTGATCTCGTTGCTGAGGATGGCCTGGTCCATCAGAACTGGTCATCATATAGTATTGTGGTTGAAGTATATAATGATCTCCTGGTCCTGCTCATTTCACTCAGCATCAGTTCGTGTAAGTCTCTCCAGGCCTTTCTGAAATCATCCTGTTGGTCATTTCTTACAGAACATAATATTCATATACCACAATTTATTCAGCCATTCTCCAACACCCAACTCCTGAATGGACATCCATTCAGTTTCCAGTTTTTAGCCACTACAAAAAGGGCTGCCACAAACATTCGTGCACATACAGGTCCCTTTCCCTTCTTTATAATCTCTTTGGGATATAATCCCAGTAGTAACACTGCTGGATCAAAGGGTATGCACAGTTTGATAACTTTTTGAGCATAGTTCCAAACTACTCTCCAAAATGGTTGGATTCGTTCACAACTCCACCAACAATGCATCAATGTCCCAGTTTTCCCGCATCCCCTCCGACAATCATCATGATTTTTTCCTGTCATCTTAGCCAATCTGACAGGTGTGTAGTGGTATCTTAGAGTTGTCTTAATTTGCATTTCTCTGATTAATAATGACTTGGAGCATCTTTTCATATGACTAGAAATAGTTTCAATTTCTTCATCTGAGAATTGTCTGTTCATATCCTTTGACCATTTTTCAATTGGAGAATGGCTTGATTTTTTATAAATTAGAGTTAATTCTCTATATATTTTGGAAATGAGGCCTTTATCAGAACCTTTGACTGTAAAAATATTTTCCCAGTTTATTGCTTCCCTTCTAATCTTGTCTGCATTAGTTTTGTTTGTACAAAAACTTTTCAGTTTGGTATAATCGAAATTTTCTATTTTGTGATCAGTAATGATCTCTAGTTCTGCTTTGGTCATAAAGACCTTCCCCTTCCACAGGTCTGAGAGGTAAACTATCCTGTGTTCCTCTAATTTATTAATAATTTCATTCTTTATGCCTAGGTCATGAACCCATTTTGACCTTATCTTGGTGTACGGCGTTAAGTATGGATCAATAAGGCTTGGAATTCTCATGAAAATGTTAGAGAGATAGTAAAATTATAATTGAAGTTAATTTTCAAACTATTAAAAAAAAGTTTCAGATAGCTACTATTGGATTTTTTAAAAGTAAAAAAGAAAAGGATTTGTTAGAGTAAAAAAGAAAGCCACCAATTAAATTCCTGAATAGGTCAAACTCACCCCCAAAATAGAATGGATTATAATGCAGACCATAAAAGTTTGCTTCATGGAAGATGAATAATTAAATCATAAAAACTGAAAAAAATGTTAAAAAAACAGGCTAAAATGAAAATTTTTGTTGGGTAACTAGCTCCAGAAAAATTGCACTACCAGACATGCTCTTAGAATTAGTAGATACTCTCAAAATAAAGAAATTAGGAAAGTACATTATATTTAGAGATATCATATGGCAATGGAACAACATTTGTAACAAGCACATATACCCCAAATATTGTGGCTTTGAAATATTTGAAGGAAAAAAGTATCTGACTTGCAAAAAAAAAAAAACTTAGATATAATAAAACAATAACTGTAGAAGACTTCAAAGTATCTTTTTCATATTTTGACAAATCTAATGGAAAGGTAAACAAGAAGACTATGAATCTAAATTGAATATTCAAAAAAACTAAATTATAGACCTTTGGTGATGACTGAATGGGAATTTTATGGCATACACTTATTTTTCAACATCATAAAGTACATTTATGATATTGATCTAAAGAATAACAAAGTCATAAATAAATGCAGAAATAGTGAATACCTTTTAAAGCCAAGAAAATTGCCTTCAATGTGAGAAATAAGAATTTATAAAACTAGAGAGTAAATTGCGAAATAAATAATACAGTAAATAAAAATAATCACTGAAATAATAAATACTAATATTAAAGAGAACATCAAGTAGGTAAGATATTGAAACTTGTGCAATTGTGCTAATGGAGTCATTGCAGCAAAGTTTATAACTTTGAAGTTACAAAGAAAAGAAAAAGAGAAGACTCATAAAATGACCCACAAACTAAAAAAAAATAGAAAATTACCAAATTAATAAGCCCATCAAAGACACAAATATGTTTTTAAAAAAAAAATATATATATATATATATATATATATACACACACAAAGAATGATGAAGTGATCCATAAAAGTATGCTGTTTTCTTTAAAAGATCATCAAAAGAACTGGATCCAACCATTCTGGAGAGCAATATGGAACTATGCTCAGACTTCTGCTCCAATTTCTGGGCTGCTGAGTTCTGCTGAAAGAAGTTGCATAAATTCTAATTTCAGCTAGATCTCTTTGTCATTGTAAATCCTGTCCTTCACCTCTGTCTCAATAGAGGGTACTTTAGAAAATCTATATCATTTATCATGCGTTCCCCTTTCTCCTTGCTCCAAGTCTCAAAACCCTCACCCCCCACTATCTCCTCCATGGCAATTGTCTCTCTATTTGTGATCTCTGTCCTCTCTGAGAGTATTCCTTTTGATTACCACTCTCACCTTTAGTCGGTCATTCATTATCTATTGGCTCCTCTCTGTACAGATAAATGAGGAGGTCTCATCTAACTTTTAAAATAAAGTTGCCATTCTTTCATGCTTTCATTCGCCTTGCCTCTTACAGGACTTAATTGTTTTTCCATTAGTTTTCCCTGCTTCTATTATTTCTCTTTTCCAATCCGACTGCCACACTACTAATAAAATAATCTTCCTAAACTGACCATATTATTCCCTTGCTCAAAAATCTTCAGTGCAATGCATTTTTGATGGAATTGTGAAATGATTCAGCCATTCTGGAGAGCAATCTGGAACTATGCTCAAAGGACTATAAAAATGCGCACACCCTTTGATCCAACAGTGTCTCTACTAGGTCTGTATCTCAAAGAGATCATAAAGGAGGGACAAGAACCTACATGTGTATAAATGTTTGTAGCAGCTCTTTTTTTGTAGTGGAGTGGCAAGGAACTTGAAATTGAGTGCATGCCTATAAGCTAGGGAATTGCTGAATAAATTATGGTATTTGAAGTCATGGACTATTATTGTTCCATAAGAAATGATGAGCAGGCTTATTTCAGAAAATCCTGGAAAGCCTTACATGAATGATGTTGAGTGAGGTGAACAGAATTAGGAGAACACTGTACACAGTTATAACAAAGTTATATGAAAATCAACTGGGATGGACTTGGCTCTTTTAAACAATGTGTTGATTATTAATTATAAATAAAATATTTATTCATACATGATATGTAAATTACATGCTTATATGGTAGGGGAATATATATGAATGTCCTATGTATAAGTATGTCTTATAGCATAAATATTATGTAATAAGCAATTCCAAATAGGCAATTCCAATAGATGTGAGACGGAAAGTGTCATGTGCATCCAAAGAGAGAAGTATGGAGACTGAATATGGATTGAAGCATAATATTTTCACCTTTTGTTGCTGTTGTTTATTTTATTTTCTTTCTTTCTCATAATTTTTGCCCTTTTGGTCTCATTCTTTTCATAATATGGCAGATCTGGAAATAAATTTTAAAGAACTGCATATATTTAGCCTATATTACATTGCTTGCTGTGTTGGGGAAGGGGGCAAGGAAGGGAGGAAGACAAATTTACAATGCAAAATTACACAACAATGAATGTTGAAAACTATATGCATTTGAAAAAAAAACTATTGGAAAAAAACCAACAACAACAACCATCACTGGCTACCTATTGCCTGTAGGATAAAAAAGAAGGTCATAGCTGGATGTATAAGTACTTCACAAATGACTTCAACTTAACTTTCTAGACATATTTGCTACTAATTCCCTTCTCATTCTCTCTGTTCCATGACAAAGAATCCTATTACCTGTTCCAAGAACTTGACTTTCTATTTCCATTTCCTTGATGTCACATAATCTAGTTCTTATTCCCTCAATGCAATCCTTTTACAGGCTCCTCTTGGAATGCTTAGCTTTCTTCATGGCTACAGGGCCATATACTATAAGAAGTTTTTCACAGTTCCAACAATGTACCATTATCCCAGTTTTCCCATATCTCCTCCAACATTCGTCATTATCTTTTTCTATCACTTAGCCAATTTGAGAGGTGTGTAGTGGTATCTCAGAGATGTCTTAATTTGAATTTCTCTGATCAATAGTGATTTGGAGCACCTTTTTTTTCATATAATTAAAAATAGTTTCAATTTCTTCATCTGAAATTTGTCTATTTATATCCTTTGACCATTTATCAATTGGGGAATGGCTTGAATTCTTATAAAGTTGAGTCAATTCTCTATATATTTTGGAAATGAGTCCTTTATCAGAACCTTTGACTGTAAAAATATTTTTCTTTCTCATTTTTTCCTTTTTGTTATGATTTTTTCTTGTGCAGCATAATAACTGTGGAAATATGTATAGAAGAATTGCACATGTTTAACAAATATTGGATTACGTTTCTTCCAGGGGAGAGGGTAAGGGGAAGGGAGGGAAAATTTTGGACCACAAGTTTTTCAAGGGTGAATGTTGCATAATATTTATGCATATGTTTTGAAAATAAAAAAGTGAGGGGTAGAGCCAAGATGGTAGAGAGGACACATATTTCTTTCTAATCTTTTCCCACAACCCTCAGACTAATTAGCAAATTTAGCCTCTGAATTAGTTCTAGACCAGCAGAGCCCACAAATATTAGGAGTGTAACAAATTACCAGCAGAAGATATTTTTTAAGTTCTCCAGAAAAGGTCTGTTTCAATCAGGCACAGTGCTTGGTGGGCCAAGCACAAGCAGGCAGAGCACAGACTCCAGTGCTGGCAGCTCACAGACCTGAATGTTGTGGGCTGTGCACACCAGAGAATTTATGGGGAGGAATCAACAGCAACGTTGACTATTATGCCCTGCATACAATCCATTAGATCAGCAAACAAGTTATAAAAGATCCAACACAAACACAAAAGAGAAATAATGAACCCCAAAATGCCAGAATTCTACAACACCTGGCCACACCAATCGAGCACCTGAAGTCAGTCTGTGCTGACCTGGTGTAGCCAGCACTGACCCAGCAGAGCCACTGCCATTTGTAGAAAAAGCTTGGGCAATCTCCCTTGCCCTAAAGCAGATCTCAACTTTAAAAAAAATAAGTAAAAAAGCAAAAATAACTCTGACCATAGATAGTTTTTTGATGAAAGGGAAGAACAGATTGCAAACCCTGTGGAGACTAAAAGCAGACTGTCTCCAGATGAACCCCCAAAGGGTGGTATAAATTAATCCCTATAACACAAGGCTCTCCTAGAAGAAATTATAAAAGATCTTAAAAGAGAACTAGAAGAAAAATGGGGGGAAATGAGAACTTTACAAGAGGGTTTAGAAAAGGAAACAAGTTATTTGAAGAAAATTTATTACAAAATAGACTTAGTGAAATGGAAAAAGCATATAATTCCTTAAAAATAGATTTGATAAAATAGAAAAAGAAAACAACTGCCTGAAAAACAGAATTTGTGAAATGGAAAAATAAAATAACTCCTTAAAAAAATTTGTGAAATGGAAAGAAAAATCCATAGAACAAAACAACTCATTTAAAAATTCAATTGGACAAATACAAAAAGAACTAAAAAAGTAAATGAAGAAAATAATTCACTAAAAATCAGAACTGAACAAATGGAAATGAATAACTTGATGATACTTCAAGAATCAGTCAAGCAAAACCAAAAAAGAAAGAAAGAAAGATAGAAAAAAGAAAGGAAGAAAGAAAAATAGGAGAAAATGCAAAATACCTACTTGGGAAAACAATCAACCTGGAAAATCCTTAGAGAAAATCTGAGGATTATGAGACTTCCTGAAAACCATGATGAAAAAAGAGCATAGATACTATTTTTAAGGAAATCATCCTGAAGAAACTAAGAAGGGTAACTGATTCTTGGGAAATCAAAAAGAGATAAGGGATTTTCTATATATTGTGGTGAGCTTAGCCATCTTGGGAGGAAGCCATTTCTTATACTTCAAGGAACTCAAATCTGCAGAAGCCTTCAGGAGAAAGGTCACAAGTCCGGGGAAGAAGACAATAGTTTTGACTGGGAACTGATTCCCTGAAAAAGACTACTGTTGTGGCTTGTCGTCAAACTGGCAAACACAATAGCAAGTTCTTCTGTCTTCTCAGAGCATGGACACAGGAAATGACTAAGACTTGTCAAATATAATACCTAATATCCACACCTCATGATTCATGGGGCGTGGGGGAAAATGATATCACCAGAAGTAAAAGAGAAAGCATTAAGAGGGGTTATGAAGTCTTGGGCAAGAAATTTAAGCTGTTGAGGACACAGGTGATATTCTCATCAGGGTTGCTAATGGAAGGCAAAAGCTGCAGAAGAGAAAAGCAGACTTAGAAAGTGCCAAAGGGGAGAATATCTGAGAACCACATTGGTCCTTCTGCACCCTGGCTTAAAAGATAGGAAGTATGAGCTCTTGGCCACGGAGGAAATGCACCCAACAAAAAATTGTCCACCCCCAAATTTGCCAGGTGTCCTATGAATCTAATCTAGGGGAGTTAAGCCAAAATGAGAAAATATAAGGAGGAAATATATAGATAAAGATAATGAGACAAAGAGAAAAAGACACACAGAGAGAAGAGACAGGGAGAGACACAGAGCATGGCATAGTTGATAAAAAGCCATCCTCAAAGGCAAGAAGATGGAGCTTCATACCCGCCTGTGACACATACTGGCAATGGGATCCTGGACAAGTTCTCCAAGTTTTCAAGCCTCTCCATAACTTTCAAAGATTGTATGTAGCAGGGAAGGCACCAAGTTGTACTGGCTGAAGTGATGTTCCTACCCTGGACCACTCTGTATTAATGAAATCATAGTTCTTGTTCCTATTTATCTGCCTGTCTATCAATCAATGTCTAGCTGTCCATAGATCTGTCTGTGTGTTCCCCATCTGTCTCTCCCTCCATCTTTCTGTGTACCCCCATCTGTCTGTTCCCCATCTGTCTGTGTGTCCTTTTGTCTGTCTGTGTCTCCCCAAATCTGTGTCCTTCTGTCTGTGTGTCCTCCCCTGTCTGGCTATGTGTCTCCCTGCCTGTCTATATGTCCCCTGTCTGTGTGTGCATGCCCCTGTTTGTCCACCTGTCCACTTTTGTAAACATAAAGAACTCAGTAATTGGAAAGCTATTCAATGTTCATGGCAAGTAAGTACCAATGTGGAAAAATGATACTATTATTCTACCATTCAATGTTATATCAATCCTATTACTAAAAATAAATTCTTTAATATCACAGAAAATAATAATGAAATTCATATGGAAGAATATCAGGGGAAATGATAAAAAAGGAAGGAAAAAATAGGCTTTGGTGTTATTGACCATAAATTATATTGCAAAGTAATAGCTGACATCATTGTACCATAACATTAAAATATATATATATATATATATATATATATATATATATATATATCTTTTCTGTTAACTACTAGAAAATTGCAGAAGTGGGAAATAACAAATAGCATCAGTTAAAATTATAAGATAGTTTTTCTTAGCCGTTTTCATAAAATATAGTGTAAAGGGGCAGCTGAGTATTTATTCAGATACATTTGTTGGTTCACAATTAATGTAGTAATTTGGAAGAACAATTATCAACAACAATATAAGAATCTGTCATCGTGGACAAAAGAATTGGCTTTACAAAAAAAAAAAAAAGGATTAAACATGAAATTAAAGAAAAATCTTTGGTAACTGTTTATCTTTGATATTGGGGTACCTCAGATGACACAAAGTGACTCTACACCAAAATGGTCAAATAACATTAGCACTTTTAACCAGTCTTGGCTCAAATTCATAGAATTTCCCAATGAGCATTGACAGTCTTTACATTGATTAGAAGAAAGGGAAAATAACAAACTGAGAATTATTTAATATTTTACCTCCCACCTCTGTCAATATATCAGCTTTCAGATATTTTAATTCTATATTTTATTCCTTTACAAATATGAAGATGTGAGGTTAAGACAATTAAAGTGAAAATGATCAATTAATTAGAGAAAAAAAAAGAGATGGTAAATGAGAATAAGGCAATTACTTTGATGATATTTTCCCCTGTGTCATGTGTCTTCCACACCACTTTACTGGCAATAGAATTAAGAGGGAAATAATAAAATGTAAAATCAATATTGTAGGATCCATGTATCTTGTTAATGGTGAAAAAAAACATTTTGAATGTGAAAGACCATTCAAGACTAGTCTCAGAACAGGACAATAAAGGAAAAAAAATATCTGAAATTCAAAAGAATAAAAAAATAAATATAAGACAAATCACTTAACACTAGAATAAAATCACTATAGTTATAAAGTAGTATTGTCCTATTAACTTTTGGAAGTGGACCTGTAAAATAAGCAGTAACTCCAGCAAGCTCCATTACTAAGTTCATTGGTAGAAATTATTTTCTCTATAGACTAGCTCCTACTTTTCCAAGAATATGCCTGAAGCTAGTAAGTATACCAAGTTACATCACATACTCACATATGTGATCTAATTTTTGAAAATAATTGCAAGTTTATGGTTCTAATAGTATTTTCATTTATCAACTTAATGCCTATATACTAGTAACACATATTAATGTTAAAAAAAACATACCAAAAAAACCCAAGAAACATAACCCAGCCTACAATGTCAAATATGAACTTTACCAGACCATCACTAGTATACCACAAGAGCTACTTGGCTCCTGACCATATTTCGTCATTTACAAGTTTTAGTTCGAAAGTAAACTATTTTAATCTTCTCTTTATTCATTCATTTAGAATCATCAGCATTGTCGGGTCAAAGTATGAAATCAGCAAACTTGAACACTAACAAAAAACAGTATTGCAAATTAGCCCTCTATTCAAAACACAGAAGTTCCTTTTAAAAGAACAGTCACTGAAACCTGTCTTACAAATAATGGACAAAATGACTGAGGGAATATATTGTCCTTTGTGACCTAATGGAAGAATATGATATCACTATGAAAAGGTATTACACAAAATGATTTATGAAATGTCATTTTCTAGAATTTAGTTTCTTTTGTTTTCCCTAGTTTCTTTCTTACAATTATCTCAGCATCCAGGTGAAATTTTATCAGTCACTTTCAAAAGGGTCGAATTTCTTCTGGAAGTAGACACGATCTGATAATCCTATTTCTGGCCCTGTCTGATAATCAATAAAGTTCGAAATACTCTGTTCATTTTTAACATCTCTAGTACCTAAAAAGCTATTGATTAAGGTGCTCTATGTAAGAAAATATCGTTGTTCTAATTAAGGTAAGTAGCAAGTTAGTATCTTAAGTCTTTCTAAGATGTGGGCACATGAAAAAAAGCACATTCAGAACAATAGCAGCATAACAAACCTGCAAAAGCACTTGTGAAGTCTCCTAGGCCAGAGTCCTGCTTCCACAGAGCACTATGAAGAAACAAGAAAACACTAGTAAAGACTGGGTTAGCAACATGCCCTAATTATGTTTTTAATAAGTGTATTTAGAGGAAGCATTAAGTATAATATGGATTGTTAAAATGCATTTCACCATTATAACCAAAATATATTTCTAAAAGGAAAAATCCATATTCACAGTTTGTTTACAAAACTGTGTATATTTTGTAATCGAAGATAACCAGAATCTATAAGTTTATTTCTATTAAATATAAATTAAAATGTCTAAAATCACAGACATCAATCTTAATATAGTCTGACTAAAACTGGCCACAGGTCATTCCTCAGGATCCTTTGGATTCAGAAATGGCTTTCCTCCCAATGACTTAACCAGTCTGTACTCCCAGTAACTCTAAAGAATGTTTTAAAAGTTAGTATTAACAATTTTTGATAAATTATGAAATCAATCTCAATATTTTTTTCTAATCATGACTTTAAAATGTAGAATATGGTCATAACTCTCTGTAACTAGTAAAAATTACATTATTTTAAAAGCAAACAAGAATAAAAATCCATCTTCAGATTTTTCCCATGTGAGTCCTAAAAGGTAATAGGGAGCCAGAAGGGTTTATTGAATAAGGGAATGTCACAGACAAAATTGCATTTTGGGAAAATCATTTCTGTAATTGCACGAAAAATAGTCTAGAATAGGGAGAGGTTTGAAGCAGATTCTTGAGCATTAAGATAGCATGGTCACATGAACTCCTTAGGAGGATATTATGGCAACTTCACAGATCATCCACTAGAAAGGAGGGAACCAAAAAAAAGGAAACCAGTTATGGGATTATTACAGTACCCTTACTACAAAGAGATAAAGACCTGAATTAGGGTTTTAAATGAGCACAGAGAAAGGCACAAATTCAAAGAACTGACAAGACTTGGCAATGAAATAACAGCTTTAGGGAGTTAGGGAACAGTAAAGGGCATGATCTCCTCAAGATTTTGATGCAGGAGGAGAGAGAGGATAATTAATTATCATTAGGGTATTCTTTTCAAAAAACACAGTTTTAAAATATGGTCCTGGAGCAGAATCTCTTAAGCTTCAGCTGAATTAAAAAAAAGGAATCCTGGTAGGAATCATGATCTGAAAGCAAAAGCAAAAAACAAAGAGACAAAAAACAAAAACAAAAACAAACCCTAATTAAAAGAGATAAGTAGGAAATTACACCTTGTTAAAAGGAACCATAAAGAATAAAGTAATCTCAACACTAAATATATGTAAAACAAATTCTTAAAGGAAAAGTTAAATTAATTACAGAAGGAAATATTAAAACCACATTAGTGGGAGACTTCAATTTCCCCACTCAGAGCTAGATAAATCTAACCATAACAAATAAGAAAGTCAAGAAGATGATTCGAATCTTAGAAAAGGTGGACCATGGGGAAAACTGAATGAGAACAAAAAGGAACATATCTTTTCTCCACTACACAAGGTATATTTACAAAAATTGATCATGTATTAGGGCAAAAAAGCCTCAAAGCCAAATGCAGAAAAGCAGAAACTTTAAATGCACCCTTTTCAGACCATAATATGGTGAATGATATTTAATAAACACCCACTGAAGCACAGATTAAAAGTTAACTGGAAATGAAGTAATGTAATTCTAAAGAATGAGTGGGTCAAAGAACAAATCATAGAAAGAATCAATAATTTCATTAAACAGAATGACAAAAATGAGACAATAGTCCAAAATTTGCAAGATAAAGTCAAAGCAGTATTTAGGACAGAACTGATATCACTAAATGAGTACATCAATAAAAAAGAGAAAAAGCATATAAATGAATTGGGCATGAAAACAACAACAACAACAACAAAAACCCTAGAAAAAATAAATTAATTAAAACTCTCTAATTAAACACCAAAATAAAAGTTCTGAAAAATCAAAGAAGATAGCAAAAAAAAATGAAAATAAAAAATAATTAAATTAACAGTTAAAACTAGAAGCTGGTATGATGAAAAAATAATAAGAGAAATGAATATTTACAAAAATATATATTGCCCAAATTAACCAAAGAACAAATAAAATGCTTAAATAGCCTTTTCTTAGAATAAGATCTATGGAGATTTATTTAAAATAATAAGAAATAGCCATCAAAACTATGACCAAGGATTACTCCTAATGGCCTATCTGTTCAGACAAACCCTGGAATTACATGAACAATTAAAATGCAATTTTCACACCAATAACAACAGATCTAAGCAACATTAATTGCTTATGGATATCCTGATTCAATAAAAAATAATATTACCTAATTTAGTATCAAAGCAGCCATAACACATCAAACTAACCAATAATAATTGTATAGAGCTAGAAAAATAATAGGACCAAAATCCATCTGAATGAAGACAAGGCCAAGAATATCAAGGGAATTAATGAAAAAAAATTATCAAGGAAGGTATCCTCATAGTTTAAAATGTCAACCTATATTACAAAGTGGTAATCATAAAAACCTGGGTAAGTAGTGCCTAAGAAAGATAATGGAGGATTAGTGGAATAGATTAGGTACACAATACACACTTAATAGATGAGGTCCCCAATAACTGAGGATAGTAATCAAGTGTTTGATAACTTTAAAGATACAAGCTTTGGGGATAAGAAGTCCATTTGAAGAAAATTATTAAGAAAACCAGGAAGCAGTTTGACAGAAACTAGGCATAAACCAACATCTCCCACTATATATCCATATAAGGTCCAAATGGTTAAATGATTTCAATATAAAGGATGATATAAATAAATTAGAGAAGCATGAAAAAAGTGTACCTGTTGAATTTATGGATAAAAGAAGCATTTATGACCACACAAGTGATACAGATGCTTGCAGGAAATAACATAGACAATTTTGATTACATGAAACTAAAAACCTTTTGCACAAACAAATCCAATGCAGTCAAAATTAGAAGGAAGACAGGAAACAGGGTAAAGGGGAATTTTTGTGCAGATAGGTACTTTTCCATTTTCTTTGATTTTGAGAGGAGAGATATTGTTGAGTTAAAATGTATGCACAACTTTATAGCACAAAAATATTAATAGCAACTCTGTCTGTGGTAGCAAAGAACTGGAAATCAAGGTGATATCCATCAAGTAGACAACAGCCAAACAAGTTGTGATATATGATTGTGAAGGAATGGTAGTGTGCTATTAGAAATGATGAGCAAGATAGTTTCAGTAAAACCTAGGAACATTTAAATGAACTCATTTATAGAGAGCAGAGTCAGATGAATATTGTACAAGCAACTATGAAACCTTTGACTCTTTTGATCAAGACGAAGATCCAAAATAATTCCAAATCAATGTCAAAAACATACTATCTACCTTCAGAGAGCAAACTAATAAAGTCTGAGTGAAGACTGAGGCACACATTTTAAACTTTCTTTTTTGTTATTTATTTGTGTTTTCTTTTGAAACATGACTAAAATGGAAACGTTTTAAATGACTTCACATGCATAATTGCTATCAAATTGTTTGCTTTCTCCTGAAGTAAAAAAAAAAGATAACTTGGAACTCAAATTTTTATATAGTTTTTGGCATTTAATAACATCTTATTTTTTGAGACACATGCAAAACTTGTTTTCAACATATACTTTTGCAGAACATTATGTTCCAATTTTTTTCTCCCTCTCTTTCCTCCCCTATCCAAACACAGCAAGCAATCCAATATAGGTTAAATACATATTTCCTCAACATATTCCCATATCCTTCATGCTACACAAGAAAAATCAGATCAAAGGGGGAAAAATACAAAAAAGGGGGGAAAAAGCAAGCAAGTAAACAACAACAAAAGGTGAAAATATTATATTCCGATTTAGATTCAATCTCCATAGTTCTCTCTCGGGATGTGGATGGCACTTTCCATCACAAATCTATTGAAATTGCTTTGAATCACCTTACTGCTCAAAAAAGCCAAGTTCATCACAGTTGATCATCATATAATCTTGTTATTGTGCACAATATTCTTCTGATTCTGCTCACTTCATGTAGCATTAGGAACTCAATTTTTTTTTAAAATAATAAAATCTTAAATAAATAAAAATATTTTAATAAAAAAAATTAAAGTGAAAATAGATAAAAAGCTAATACATTACTTTCCAGTCACCCATAAGGACTAATACATTAATTTTCACTTTGAATACTTTAAGATTATCACTTTAATATATTCTACATTACCAGAACCACAATGTGAGATTATAAATCATTAGAACAAAATTTATAATGCATTTTTAATACACCCTGGCATATTTGCCTAAGAGTAAGCATAGTACAATGAAAATGTCAAGGATTCTAGACTAGCTGTCAGTATAACTGGGTTCCATTCCTGCATCTGACCTTCTATGACTATGGACAAGTAACTTAACATAACAACCCACCTGCCTCAGTAAAATGAGGATGTTGGATAAGATGCCCTACAGGATCCCTTCCAGTGTTAAATCAATGATCTTATAATAGGCTTTGGAGCACATGAAAATGAAATGGTAAAGCAATGGGAGAATGGTCTACTGTCTTCCTACCTGCCATTCCTCATTCAGTTTCCATCATATTTAAAAAAAAATCTAATTAAACAGAGAATTGCTTAATTAATGGAATGACATATTCAATTTGAATTTTTATAAGGCCAATCTTATAAAAATCTTTTAGGAGCACTACTCCATAAACTAAATAACAAGGTCTGTTTCCGAACTCAGCATGTGGCTATCAATCAAATGTTAAGTCACTTTGAAAATCCCTAAAAGCAAATTCATAATGTAGTCAAAGAAAAACAAAGAATGATTTACAAGGAATTATGCCAAATATAATCTAATACTTTGATAGAGATTCACTTTTATTTAACACTGTAATTTATCTAAGAGTAGTTGGGGTTTTTTGTTGTTGTTGTTGTTGTTGTTTATTTTGTGAGTGAGAAGGATGGATTTGTATTTTTTCACACCCCCTATAATAAAAAATTTGAAGGCATAAATTTATTTTATTGCTATTTTTTCAGAAAATCAACAAATGGTTCAGAGTTAATAAGTATACCATAAGTTACATTACATATTTATCAAAATATTTGCTGTTTCTTATATGCTATCAAATCACAAAATGAGACAGGCAAGTGTTTAAGGAAATCATACCTATGTAAAGAGTTTTCCTTGAAAAAAATGTTTCATGTTGACTATCTCATCTATAATGCTCAAATACCATCTATTCTACCAGATTCAGATACATTTGCATTATATTTTTGTGACTGCTGCAATAAGTCATATGCTGCTGCTCTTATATCACACATTTTTAGCAACATCTTCATTATGACTTCTGATTGGAAACTGAGGCAGTAACCAAACTATTGTGTGCAAATTAATACTTTGCTTCACAGAAAACAGTTTAGGGAAGCCAATGATAAATACAAGGATATTCAATATTGTTAAGCATCTTAATGTTAAAGATCAGTTTAGGATATGAGGATCAGTTTAGGAAGTGAGGTGTTAACACTGGAGAAGAGAAAGCTCAAGATGAGCAAGACAGATATCTTTAAATACCTCAACATCAGTCACACCAAAGAGGGGTTAGATATGTTTGGCTTGACTCAACTGAGCGAAAAGGGAATTATTATCTTCTTCAGATCACAGATAAGGAAGTGAAATGGACTTTCAAGGGTCAATACTTTCACTTTGAGAATGAGTAACAAGCAGGTATTATAGGCAAAAATTTAGGATTGCTAATGAAATAACATCCACAAAATTAGAGCTATCCAAAAGCAGAATGAAGTGTCGAAGGAAGTTTTCTTTCATTATTTTCTCTGTCAAGGTCATCATGCAAAATATAGATGGTCCTTTTTGGCATGTTCTATGGCAGGACTGATTTTGTGGTTTGGCTTGAAGTCAAAATCTGAGGAAATCCCTCTAAACTCTAACATTCTGTGAAGCTATCCTACAAAATTAGCTATAGAATAAATCTCTGTAAAATGAAATGTTTTGAGAAGTGGATGGTAGTGTGTGAGAAAGAGATATGTATTTTCAACCATAAGTTTTAATAGAAAGATGATCAGCTCCTAGCCCAGGATGTATTTTACCCAACAAAGGCTGATAAAAATGTATTTCCTTGAGATCTTACAAGTTTTATCAAAAGGGACTTGAAAATAAAATACAAAACAGAGAGAAAAAAACTGTCCATGAATATCTACATCCTATGTACACAAGAGAAAGAGTGAAGGAAGGAAAATAGCATTTGAGATAAGCATAACTTCACAGGAGACAAATCTAAGCAACAAATCAGTAATTAAAACCTATAATGTCGAATGAATTTTCAAATATCATTTTTTTTTGGAAATAAGAGGAACCTAATCCAAGGTCCTAGTATAAGGAGGTAAATCTGACTTTCTAGGGATCATTCTGTAGTGGGGGAGGGTGAAATCCATTCTGTTAACAAGGTCATGGATACTCAAGACAAACCTAGGAACTATATGAACACAATTAAAAAACGCCTCTCACACAAATAAAGTCATATCTAAACAACTGGAAAAATATCAAATGCTCAGAGGTAGGCCAAGCTAATATAATAATAATGACAATTCTGCCTAAATTGGGCTACTTGTTCAGTGCCATAACAATCAAATTGCCCAAATTTCATTTTATAGAGCTAAAGAAAATAATAACAAAAATCGTCTGGAAAAACAAAAGGTCAAGAATATTCAGGGACTTTTTTATTATAGCTTTTTATTTTCAAAACATAGGCATAGATAATTTTCAGCATTCATCCTTGTAAAACCCTTGTGTTCCAAATATTCCTCCCTCCCTAGACATCAAGTGATCCAGTGATGTGCAGTTCTTCTATAAATATTTCCACATTTATTGTGCTGCACAAGAAAAATCAGAAAGGGGGGTGGAAATGACAAAGAAAACAAAATGCAAGCAAACAACAAAAAAGTGAAAATACTATGTTGTGATCCACACTCAGTCCTGTCTCTGGGTACACATGGCTCTCTTCATCACAAGACCATTGGAACTAGCCTGAAATCACTTCATTGTTGAAAAGAGCCACGTCCATCACAACTGATCATCATATAATCTTGCTGTTGCCATGTACAAGGACACCTTGGTTCTGTTTACTTCATTTAGCATCAGTTCGTGCAAGTCTCTCCAGGCCTCTCTGAAATCATCCTGCTGATTTGGTTCTGGCAACACTCCAATGAGTGTTTGACACCTTTGTTTTAGGCGACTAAGACAGTTGCAGAAAATATGCTGACCTCCATTGTTAAGAAGGTAGTTGCCTCATCTGGGTGTTCCTATACCAATGAATTTGTAGCTCCTGTACCTATCTCCAGTCCTGTTAAAAACTCTAGAATGTATATATCTATATAGGAAAACAGATGAATACAGAACTTATTAAGCATTTATTATATGCCAAACATTATGCTAAGTACTAGGGATATAAATACAAAGAAGCAACATAGCCCTTTGCCCGTAAGGACCTTATGTTTTAATAGATTAGATAAGACATAAACAGGTACTGAAAAGTGAGGGTGGAAGGAGGAAGGAAGGTACTTGGAACAGGTGTATGGTAAAGAGATTGCTGGTAAGTCCCATGCAGACTGGATCCCTGGAAGACAATGTAAATATTTAACTACCAGTGGCATAGAATAGTGTTTACAATACAAGTTTTCAGTGGGGTAGCAAGGGTCAGAGAAGAGAGGGGTGATGATGTGACAGGCTCATCCATGTTTCCCATTATTTTTACCCTAGTAACCCATTCCTTTCTCTTAGCGAAAACCACATGCATAATGGAATAAATGACTCTTTATTGTTGGTTACTTTACCTATTGAAAGATGAAATTATCACTAAAGCATATCGGTTTTATTCTCCCTAACAACCTAAAATGTAGAGAAGAGTTTTTAGAAAAATCTACTCTATTATGCTTCCACTCTTGTGATACAGAGAGGAAATATGGGCACATTCTGACATGTATTCGGGATTTGAGTACAATATCTCAAAAGTTTCAGAGGCAATGCATGGATAATCTCCAAAACCAATGTGAGAAATTCAAGAATAAAATTCAGAAAATACAAAAGGAAGCAATTCTAATAGGAAGTAAAAATCGGATTAGTCTCAAGATACTGATGTCAATGCACAGGGAATTTAACAAACAGTGAATATCTTGAAAGATATACAGAAGATGGCACAACTATGTTAAGACAGTGTTAGAAATGCTCAAGTTCAGAATGAGCTGGGACTGATAAAGGAAGCTAGTGAAACAGAGTGGCATTTGGTTTGGGTTTGGATTTTTTTGTTTGTTTGCTTCTTAGTTATATTGTAAGAATAGGGAGGATTAACCCAAAGTTAGGATCTTTGCTTGAGTTTTTTTTTTAATTTAATAGCCTTTTATTTACAGGATATATACATGGGTAACTTTACTTTGCTTGAGTTTAAGGGAATGAAGGTACAGAGAAGTCAGAACTGTTCAATTCTAATTTGATTTCTGTTAATCATACTTAAGAAATGACAGGGGGAAATAACAAACAGGGAGTTGATATCTAAAATAAGAGCCTTTATTTCCCTTGATGATTTTGAGTCAACTGGCCTAGAAGAACTACATCTTTGGACAACAAAAATGGGCAGGTATGAATGCCAAAGGCATCATTATTGATATTTGAAAAATCTGAGAAAACAAGAGAAGCTGCATAAGAACCAAGAAGGGAAATTGCTATCTCAATTCTTTTGAAAGGAAAGGAGGAGGGAGAAAAGAATATGAAAACTATAAGCCTGGGACCTTTCTTTCTGTTCCTAAGAAAATTTGAGAACAAGCAATTAAAGAGACAGTTAGTGACTCTATAGAAAGGGAAACAGTGATTACTTGTAATGAGATTTGAGATGAAACATAGCTGGGAGAGATAGCCAACACATTAGATGACAATCAGTGGGGGAAAATATATTGACACACACTGGATTGAATCTAGCAGAAGAAAGGTCAGAATGAATAAATGGAAAACCTTATATTTAAGCATAAAAAATCTGCTTTACAAAAGTAAGATAGAGGAGGCATGGTGGACAGTAGTTGTTTTGAAAAATAACTGGGATTTTAAAGGACTACAAACCCCAAAAGAATCAGTGCTATGAGGCCAAAAAATCGGATGTAATCATTGCCTACATTAAGAAAGGCCTACGTTCCAGGAACAGGGAGAGAGTAACAGTCCCACTGTACATGGTCCTCTTTGGACCTCATCTGGAATACTAGGTTCAGTTCTGCAATCTACAATTTAAGAGATTAATAGGCTTGAGAGTGTGCACAGAAGGCAAACCAAGAATTGCAAAGGGCCTTGAATCCATGTCACGGAAGCAGAAGTTAAAAGAACTGCATATAAATTAAGACAACTCTGAGATACCACTACACACCTCTCAGATTGATTAAGATGACAGGAAAAGATAATGACTAACGTTGTAAGTGTGCGGGATGTAGAAGACCCTTACCCAAAATGACTACTCAGAGATCACTCGGTAGAAAACAGAAAAGTTGTTTATTGAAAACCTTCAGAGGATAAGCCGTCCCATCATGAGATAAGAAAGAGAAAACTTGTGGTAGGAGGGCTAAAGAAGTAGTAAAGATACATAGCTTTTATACAAGAGATTACATCACAAGTAAGAAAGCATTGAGAAGGGGAGGGGGAGACATCTAATTGGTTGTTGCTATTTGGAGAGATGGGAATGGAAGGTTTCTATTTCCCCCACATCTCCTGATTTCTAGGAAACAGAAAATCAGGCCTTCAGGCTTAACCAAGCAGAGAGTGGTCAAGCTAATAGACTAAATATCGATAAATGTCAAATACTGATAAATGTCATCAACTCAGATCAAGTAAATATGTTTATAGCTGGCCAAGGCTCAAGTAAATACGAGCCTGCACATATTATACAGGTAATAGGGGAAACACAGAAATAATGAAAATAAAATACAGAAAAAGAATTCATATATTCCTGTAAGTTCTTCACCTTATCTCTCTTTATTTCATACAGAAGGGAAGTGGGAAAACTTGGATATTAACACATTGTTGGTAGAGTTGTAAATGGATCCAGCCATTCTAGAGAGCAATTTGGAATTAAGTTCAAAAAGTTATAAAACTGTGCATACCTTTTGACCCAGCAGTGTCTCTAGTGGGCTTGTATCCCAAAGAGATCAAAAAGGAGGGAAGAGGACCCACATGTGCAAAAATGTTTGTGGCAGCCCTTTTTGTAGTGGCAAGGAACTAGAAATTGAGTGGATGCCCATCAGTTGGACAGTGGCTGAAAAAGGTATGATATAAGAATGTAATGGTATATTATTGTTCTGTAAGAAATGATCAGCAGGATGATTTCAGATAAGCCCGGAGAGAGTTATATGAACTATGCTAAGTGAAGTGAACAGAACCAAAAGAACATTATACACAGCAACAAAAAGATTATGTGATGATCAACTCTGATGGATGTGGTTCTTTCCAACAATGAGATGATTTAGGCCAGTTCCAATAGACCAATGATGGATCAAGCCATCTACACCCAGAGAGAGGACTGTGGGAACTGAGGGTGGATCACAACATAGTATTTTCACTCTTTTTGTTGTGGCTTGCTTGAATTTTATTTTCTTTCTCATTTTTTTCTTTTTAACCTGATTTTTCTTTGGTAGCAAGAGAATTGTATAAATATGTATGCCTATAACAGATGTAACATAAATTTTGACGACATTTAACATATATTGGATTACTTGCCATCTAGGGGAAGGGGAAGGAAGGGAGGCAAATTGGAACACAAGGTTTTTCAAGGGTCAGTGTTGAAAAATTATCCTTGCATATGTTTTGAAAATTAAAAAAAAACTTCAATTAAAAAAAGAACTACATATGCTTAGCTTGGAGAAGAGTAGGCATCAAATGAGTGCTATATTCAAACATCTGGAGATTTCTCATGTGAAAGAGGCAGCGGAATTGTAGCATTTGGCCTGAAGGGGGCAAAACCAAGTAGCAATTCTGTTGCTGGAATTATCACTGTTGTTGATTAGAAGTAGCACAGAGGCTGATTTTGGCTGTAAGCCAAGGTCCGGGTGGGAACTCTCCTTTTTCACAAAGAGAACTCTATGAGTGGAAAGGACTGCCATGAGAGATGGTGGGTCCTTCCTCCTTAGAATTCCCCAAGTCGAGGCTGAATGACTATCAAGTATACTACATTAAGGATGGAGTAAAGATTGTCTAAGGTCCCTCAGTCCCCATAGCAAAATCATTTTTTAAAATGCTCATTTATGTGAAAAAATGAACATACCCATTTTGAACCATGACCAATAAACTGAAAATGCCAAATGCTCCTACTGAAAAGTTTTAATATTATTCCTCATAGGTGAGCTCTTTTTAAAAGAGAGCAAACTGAATAAGAAGTGGTTTCTATGTCTCAAAGCTGCTTGATATAACACAATGAGTGAGAATGCGATAGTAATGCATTTCTTTATTCAAAGTTCTATTAATGATATAATATTGTGGTGATTCAGTGGGTCTGAATTGAGGCTCTAGTATTTCCAACATGTATGAGCATAAACAGTCACTTCTCTCTCGGTCCCAGGTAGATGTCCTAGACCTAGAGTCACAATCATCCAAGTAATAGTATTGCCTCAGCTACTTCCTAGAGGTGTGACTCTGGTAAGTCATGTAATCTCCGTCTGCCTTATTTTCCTCAACTGTAAAATGGAAATAATAACAGCATCTATCTCATAGGCTTGTTGTGAAGATAAAGAGAGATATCTGCAAATCCTCAAAGCCAACAAGTGCTAGTTAGCAGCAGAAAAAGAAGATGGAGAAGGAAGAAGAGGGCTTTGGACTATATTATTTCTAGGGTTCCTTTCAGCTCTACTTCTGTAATCTTATAAAACAAACATAAACTTACATTATCATGGTTCATGCCAAGGCTTTGAAGTCCAGGGCAGAATCAGGAAATACATTCTAAGGCAGGTATCCAGTGAATAATAGACAGGAAATGATCATCTACATGTACATAGCTAGTTATCTGCTTTTTCAATGGGAAAAAAAAAGCCACTGAAGCAAAAGAAGGCCATCTCAAATGAGAAAAATGAATCTGTTGACCTTTAAAGGGAACATGGACTTCAGGAGACAATTCTTATTTGATCAAAACATGACTCTTAATAACAACTTATACAAGATGGATAAAACTAACACAAAGCAAGATGGCGTCCTTCACTCGTGTAGATGGCCGAAATGAGGTTATGTTGAGCTCAACAAAAACCTCCAGGGGCAATACAGAATTTCTATTTTGGTACAATATAACATATATCGTGGCCAAAGTCCTGTGGCCTCTTCTCAAATATGAAACCTGTGTGCATTTTAATAGAAATTTGACAGCTGGGGCTGAGTCCACTTTGATGAATTCATCTAAATGTTAGTTGGAAACTGTTCTATAATACAAATCTGCACTTTCCCCCATCATCTTGATATATTGATTTAAGTAGTTAATAAATATGCTTAATTTACATTTCTAAGGCTTAATAAATTGAGTTAAAGCCAAAATGATTTGAAGTAAATATGATTTTCAGCCCTCATTGTTAGTTCCATGTCAGGTCATACATTAATGTACTAAAATAGACACTGAATAGAAAATCTCTCATCCACAGTGGCTACAAATGCTATTTATATTAATGACTTAATAACATTAAGATTAGTCCTTTAATGTACCAAGTGAAAGCCTAGTTCCATTAAGGGAGAAAAAAACAAGATGATAGAAGAGAAAGATGCAGTGGACAATTTGGATGGGAGCAAGCTGTTTTAATATCAATGCCTATTCTGTTTTGTAATGATGGGAATATAAAGCCATGGAGAATGCTAAAGGTAGCTCAAATAACACCGTAAAAAAGGGCAGGTTGCTCTTCATTTCATTTGTACCTAACAATATTTAATCCAATGCAAGAGATTAGATGACTTTGTAACCAAGGAGAATTCTAAACACATTAAATTTCTGCTATCGGTGTAAAAAGAGGCTACAATAAACCCACTTTCCACAGTTTTGCTGTTATTAGAAATAGACTTTGAGCTTTTGTGGTTTAGGCAACCCTTGTTCCCAGGAGCAGACATTAACAGATTTGGGGATTCTGGGTCTAGTAGTCTGTGCCAGTGGGAAAAACAACCACAGTAGCTTTAACTGGACAAAAATGATGCATGCCTAGGATGAGCTCAGCATTAGCTGTGTGCCCTAAAGCCACCGGCTAACCCCACAGACTCGCATACTAATATACACGAATATAACTGCAGCCTGTGGATGACTAAAGAGCAAGGCAAATTTGTCAGTTCTTCCTGCACAATTTGGAGGGCGCTACAGGGAGCTGTCACATCAGAGAAGCAACATCTCCTACCCAGCTTTTTCATATCCACACAATGTAAAGGTTGAAAATTCCCTATTTCTAGCTAGTAACCAAAAGGCAGGTTCAATTCCAGGTATATTCATACTTCAGAATTCCAATAGATTCAGACATATGTAGCAGGCATGCTTGTATCATTCTATTCACTACCCTACTGAAAATAATTTAGCTTCTTTCAATGTCAGCATTACTTAGGAAAATATATTGACAAGCATATTCTTTAAGTAAAAACTAGTATAACGAGAACTTTTTAAATTCTCTGACTGTAATTAAAATACATAACTATGTAAATCTAATAAAGGAGAATAGAGATGAAATTATAGAAGCCAAATGAATGCATACTTGTATATGCATTTGGAATTCCCAAAGTACATGGATCGATATTTGTTATTGTAGGCCAACTTAAGCATCTTCTAAACCTACCTCTCTAGAACATTCAATAATGACTTAATTCCCTATTGAACTTTCTTTGCTTTAACGTAGGGTCTATGGAAGATGACTTAGTTGCAATGGAATGATCCAGCAAACACTTTCCTGTATAGACACACACAACACACACTCAATATATATATATATATATATATATATATATATATATATATACACTCCAAAATATACTTTTATCCTAGAGAATTACTGTAGAGTTTGTAAAATTTCGCTCCAAAACTAAATATGAATGAACAAGCAAGCTAAACCTCATTTTACCAATCTTAAGGGACAGTTTGGAAAAAAATATACTTTGCTTTTTTTTGTTTTTAGTCATATGATTCATGGTTAAGAACATTTGAGAGAAATGGTCCTAGCTGTGCAAAGCAAACAAGGGTTTCACTCTAGAAGAAAAACATTATTTCAGGATATTAATGAACAACATTGAGAGAACCAAAATGCAGTTAAAATAACTTTTAAAACCTTGGGAAGTCTTCTCTTTCAAAAGTTCTACATGAGCATATACTAAGATTTCTACTTGAAAGGTCTGTATAAGAAGGAAGCTTAGTCAGATCAAAACATTATCAAAAGAGATTTTCCATTTAGATGAAGTGACACATAACAGTAGTAATATATAATAAAGCACAATAATAAAGTACACAGCAGATAATTTGCCTGTTTACAATAAGCAAAATGGCCATTGACAAAGAAACATTATGGTTTGCACACTCTCATTGGTGTCTTACTGCTATATGACTCCTTCTGACAGAAAATGAGGAGGAGAGAAGTTGAGAGGGTAAAGAAACCTCTTGGGAATGATCCTGGAAGCTGTAGCAATGGATGATTCCTTATGTGGAAATGTGGACAGCCAATAGCAAAAAAGAAACAGTAAGAAGTAGAAAGGGAATGGTAATGAAGGTGATGAAAGAGAAAAGTTAGGATGTTCTACCAGAAAGAGCATCAGAGGCCAAGATAGCTTGAAGCTTTGGGGTTCAAGGTGACTTAGAAACCTTTTAAAGAGTGTGCCTGTCTATCACACTGAATATCAGTGACATTGACAAGACCAGTATATATGCATATAGTAAAGAAACAGACATTTGCTGAAAGAAAAATCTGGGACAAAGACAAGCACTACCTTAATATATGATTGACAGGTCAACCAATATATGGTTGAGCAAGAAAAAGGCAAGTTGTCTTCATTTTGATAACATTTAAATGAACTTACGTGGCTTATGAAAGAATAACAAAATTTCATAGTTAGAAGAAATTGCAGTGATTAGCGAGTCCAATAAACTGCCAAAAACAAATTCCTAACATACTAAGCAATCTCTTCTTAAAGACCTCCAATGGAAAAAAAACATTTTTAGTAACTAATACTTAGGAAGTTGTTCATTAAAATAAATCTAAATTTGACACTTTTAATCATGCATCTGTTGCTCCTGGTTCTTGGGATCACATAAAAAAATTGAAATGAGGCTGTTCCACATAAAAAATACTTGAACTCTACTATCAAGATGCCCTTGGGTTTTATTTTCTCCAGGATAAACATCCCCATTTCCTTTACCAGTGTACCAAATTAGTACAGTAACCACTCTAGACCTTTCCCTCGCTAGGTTACTTTCTTCTAGAACAAGAATTCTAAATATGGAGGCTATGAATTTTTATTTTTTTAATATTTTATATCAATATATCACTCTCCTTTTTAATTCTACAGAATTATTTCACACGTTTGCAAGGATTATTCTGAGAAAGTTTAACCAGATATGCAATGGGCTCATGACACAAAAAAGTGAAGAACTCTTGCTCTAGCTATTCTTTCACTTACCACTTCCTAAACTACAGTACCTCAACCAGAAAATAGTACTCCAGTTGAAGACTTTTTGCTTTGTTATATTTTACATTGCTTTACTATTAAAATAATTTTTATTTTAATGGTATATTTTTAACTAGAAGTAAAAGTGATTTTCAACATTCATTTTTGTAAGACTTTGAGTTCCAATTCTTTTTCTCCCTCTGAGACTTTCTCAAGATAACAAGTACACTAATATAGCTTATACAAATTTTTAACATATTTGAATAAGTCCTTTATATCTGAGTCTGATACCACTGATTCTAAGCTAACTCATACTCCCAAAATATTCTCACCACAATCTAAAGAGCAAGTGCTTCTCTAATGCATGCATTTTATTGTATCGTGATCTGAAAAGGATAAATTTAATATTTCTGCCCTTCTGCATTTGATTGTAAGGTTTTCATGCCCTATTACATAGTTGATTTTTACATAGATGCCATGTACAAGTGAAAAAAAGATATATTCCTTTCTATCCCCAATTCAATTTTCTCCAAAGATCTATCATATCTAACTTTTCAAATATTCTAATCAACTTCTTAACTTCTTTCTTGTTTATTTTGTGGTTAGAGTTATGTAATTCTGAGAAGGGGAAGTTGAGATCCCCTACTAGTATACTATCTATTTCTTCTTATAACTGCCTTTTCCTCTCAGAATGTGGATGCTATATTCATTAGCTAGGATATTCTTTTTTTTCCTGAGGCAATTGGGGTTAAGTGACTTGCCCAGGATCACACAGCCAGGAAGTGTTAAGTGTCTGAGACCACATTTGAACTCAGGTCTTCCTGACTTCAGGGCTGGTGCTCTATCCACTGCCCCATCTAGCTGCCCCCAGCTATCATACTCTTTAGCAAGATGTAGTTTCTTTCCTTATCTCTTTTCATTAGATCTCTATTTTTCCCCCTGTGAAAAAAGCTGTCAAAACAGCCCAGGTCCCTAGAACATGCTTCCTGGGTCTTTTTTTCATAAAGGATATATCAGATCATTAAGGACTACTCTTTGATTCTGGACAATAGTCTAGTTCCAAATCCATTTAATGGTACTATCATCTATTACCATTGAGCCATCTAGGCGGCACAGTGAAGATAGTGCTAAGCAAAGTGAAGATGACCTGATTTCACATTCAGCCTTAGATACTTAACAAGCTGGATGATGCAGGGAAAGTCACTTAGCCTCTGCTGCTTCAATTTTCTCAATTGTAAAAATGGGGATGATAATAACATCTACACTACCTTTCCAAGGATGCTGTAAAGGTCTAAAGAGCCATTTTTGCAAAGTGCTTAGCCCAGTATCTGGCACATAGTAGGAACTTCTTTTTTTCCTTCCTTCTAATCAGGAAAGGCAGTAGTAGAGATTAGAGCTGAAGGGCTGTGAGTGAGGAATGGTGAAAAAGGCCAGTTTAGATACAATATATGAAGTAATGTAGAATAAAGTTTGAGAAGTAGGTTGAAATCAGGTTGTAAAGAGGTTTAAATGCCAAATAGAGATATTTTTATTTGATCCTAGAGCAAATTGAAAGCAACAGGAGATTATTGAGTAGAGGACAGATATATTCACTTTGGAAGAATAACTGGCAACATGATAGCGGACAGATTACAGAGTGGAGACTCACTGCTCTAGAACAGTGGTGTCAAGTTCAAATAGAACATACATACATAAAAATCTCTGTGGGCTACATTACAATGTAATATTATCTACATTTTATTGTATTTTTATTATTTTTCTTAAATATTTCCTAATTACATTCGATACTGATTCTGATTGCACGCAGGAGTGTTGTGGGCTATGTTAGACTCCTTTGTTCCAGAAAACTCTCTAAGGTTATAAATGCAGAGCAGGTGCTAATGAGCATTGATGAAGGGAGTTACTTCACCTGAGAGCTCCATATTTTGAGTTTAATTATAATCCCAATAAAAATTCTCTCACCCAATTAGTCTCTGTCTCTCCCTCCTCCCTGCGTTCTTCATTCCTTTATCCACTTCTCTCCCTCTTCCCTCCTCCCCTGTGCTCCTGGGTGTATAGATAGTACAAATCCTAGTTCCTCTCTTGAGAGGCTGACCTGCACCATAAACAACCGATTCTTGGAACGCTATTGGACAAGCTGGTAATACTCACACACATATTCATGACTCTGTAGGAGTTTTCTTGCATGCCTGGAATGTGCATCCTCCTCTTGTTACTTTTCTTGGCTTGCTTTTTATTCAGGAATCATTTAAGATACCAGCATCTCCAGCAGGTCTTCCCTACTGAGATTACTTTTATGTACTCTGTGTGTATTTTGTAGGTACCCAGTTGTTTGCATATTGACTTTGCCATTAGCAGATGAGCTCCTGGAGAACAAATACTGTCCCTGGTATACAGTAAGAACTTAATAAAGTTCTGCTGACTGACAGAGGTGAAAAGAGACTTTTCCAGCAGTTTAGCTATGAAGAGGAAGACAGATACAAGACGAGAGTTAGTAAGGACAGTAGGGTCCAAAGATAGAGGATATTTGGTCATGTTTGTAGATAGTAAGAAAGGAACAACTGGACATAGGATGACAGAATAGCAGAGATAATATACAATAATGAGAATAGGACAAGCCGGATTGTAAAAAACAATAGTAGGGGATGGTAGGGGATGACACCCACAGTACATATAGAAAGACTAGCTTTGATAAGGAAAAAGGCCACATCATTATTACAGAAGGAAAGGAAAGAAGAATGGGAGATGCTATTTTGAGCCCAAGAATAGGCATTTGAATCCCATCTCTGTTATAAACTATCTTTATAATCAGAAACAATTTCCTTACGCTTTGGGGCTTCAGTTTACTCCATTATAATAATGAGGGGGTCCACCTAGTGTGGGGGCTTCCTGTGAACTTTTAAAAAAAAATCTGGAAAACTGTAAGTTTTCCTTTATAAATCAATTCCTTTGCAATCCTATGTATTTTGATTTATGCAATTAGTGACTGAGAAGTTGATGGGTTTTATCAGTCTGTCAAAGGGTGGCGAAATATAACAAAGGTTGAAAATCCCAGAAGAAAAGTTCTTAGTCAAGAGAGTGGGAAGAATTACAGGTGTAGGATGATTAAAGCAAGAAGCTTTGGAATATTAGGGGAGAGACATGTGATGGAGAACTAATTAGGGAAAGGATTACCTTGCCATTATGTTTTATTGGTAAAATTCTGAAGAGACAAGATATAAATTCAATGACGGGGAAAAGGGGACTTGTGTAAAGAGGTATAAGAAACTTCCCAAGCAATTTGGATTTTAAAAAGACATGGAAGATGGAGGCAAGAATCAGAAAGAGAGGATGACAAGAAAAGCCTGGCCTGGCCCAGTGAAAGGGATAAAAGTCAAAATGAGCCAATACAGAATAGGAAGGTTAAGGACCATGAAAAAGGATGGATTTTTACAACTATATTGAAGAAAAGGTCAAATAATAAATAAGGCCATGTATCAGGGTATAAAGAATAATAACAGAGGATGGAGAAAAGGTAAAATTACTATTTTCTTATTTTGCTTCAGTTTTCTCTGTTAGAAAAATAGAAAGTAATAAGCATCACGTGATGAGAGCATCTAAGTGAATCTGCTATATTTGACTAGGCCCAAAGCAGCTACACACCAAAGTCCTGAGAAAAGCCACTGATGAGATGGCATCTTTGTCAAGGGAAATTGATAGACTGTGTAAAATAGAGGTCTTCTTTTATTACTGGAGAGGGGCAAATGACCAAATTTTGTAAAAATACAAAATATAGCAGGCCATAAACTAAAGGCTATTGAGCCTGAAATCTATTCTGGAAAAACTCCAGAATACATTATTAAAAGGATAATTAATGAACACTCAGGGAAGAATCCTGTAATAACAAACAACAAAAAATAGGATGCTTGGTTTCATCAATTTCATTTCTTTTTTTCACAAGGCTGTCAGGGCAATCTTCCAGATATAGTTTATGTAGAATTTAGCAACATTTGATAACATAGCGCATGTAATTCTTATAAAAGAATCATAGGAGTATGGACTCCAAAATGGGTGGATGACCTGGGCTCTTACAACTGGAAAAACTCAGAAACCACTCTGGCAGAAACTAGGCTTATACCAATACTTTATACTATTTTCCACAATACATTCAAAATTAATGTATGACCTTAACACCATCACAAAATAAGTTTCTCCCCACTCTCATCCATTGTCCACTCAGCTGTCAATTTAATCTTCCTAGAGCACAAATGTGTACATGTCACCACCACTTCTTCCCTATTTCAATAAACTCCAGTGTATCCTTACTGCCTCTAGATCAAATATAAAATCCTCTAGTTGCTTCTGAAAACCCTTCATAATGTGGCTCCTTCCTACATTTCCAGTCTTGTAACAAGTTATTGCCTACCATGAACTTTGCAATCCAAAGGCACCGTCCTCCTTCCTGCTGCTCACACATCTCCTGACTCCCAATGTTTTCAATAGCTTTCTCTCACTCCAGGTGTCCCAGGCTTCCTTCGATTCTCAGCTTAAATCCCACCCTCTCCAAGAAACCTTTCCCAGCCCTTCTTAATTTTAGTGCTTTCCCCATGATATCATCTCTATGTTAACCCCCTACATGGCTTATTTGTACAAAGTTGTCTGTATGTTGTCTCCCCATTAGACTGTGCGCTCCTCCAAGGCAGAGACTGTCCTTTTTACCCTTCTTTTTGTCTCCAGCACCTAGCACACAGCCTGTCACCTAATAGGTGCTTAAATGCTAGCCAAGTGATTTGCCCAAATAACAGATGTAGCTTATTTTTTTGGGGGGGGAGAGGGTGAGACAATTGAGATTGAGTGACTTGCCTAGTGTCACACAACTAGTGTCATATGTCTGAACCCACATTTGAACTCAGGTCCTCCTGATTCCAGGGCCAGTGCTCGATCAACTGGACCACCTAGTTAACTGTCAGATACAGAATTAGAATCAAAGTTTTCTGAATTGGAACCCAGGGCTCTTCCCTCTATATCACAGTTCAGTGAAATGTTTTCAAACTTTCGTTTCTTCACCTTATGTAGAATTTTCTTCGGCTCTGAGTCATGAGCTAACTTTTCAAATAGCAAGATGTATTTTTTTCTGTGTGAATACTGTAACAGCCCCAACAAATCATGCGTGCAGTCAATGCCTAGCCATCAAAAGAGTCACTCAAATGTGTACTCAATGCTTTAGAATAAATTTTCATCCATGCAACTAATTTTAGCCCCGCCATTTAGAAGTTCCATAATAAAGGCAGTTTGTTTTCTCGGCATCACAACTGAGAAAATTTTCACCATGTTATTGAACAAGTTTGAGTTAAAGTCAACTGTTTCTATCATAATGAATGCCAGAAATTACTATACAAAGAAATATGATAAGATGACAACAAGTTACCTGGGTTCAGAACAATGAATATTCTTTTCACAAATCAAAATTACAGAACTAAAGAATATTTGTATCCTTTATGATTGACAAAGGTCTGTGTCTCTCTGGAAGCAATGTGGCACATATAATGAAATGAGAGTTCCTCACTCCACTGGAGGTGAATAATCAGTAAGCAGGCTATGTGAATTCTGAGAGACGTAGGAGTGTGTAAATGTACCTCATTTGGAATATATGCTTTGTTTACAGGTTATGATTTAAAAGCATTATTTTTGGTGAAGTGAACTTTTTTCCATTGCCATATTATAAATTTCAATGCTTTAACTTAATTTCTGTGAAGATTTCCTGCCTGTTATCATTAAGACTTTTGTTAAGGGTATCCTGGGACCAGAATGTACGCAAGCAGGGAAGTAACCAGCTGTTCAGGTTTCTAAGACGTCAAACAGATTCTTAGTTGGGTAGAATGACATTCAAAATAAATCAATCCAATATTTTTAATACCACAGACATCACAGGCACCAAAGATTACTCATACATGGGGAGAACATCTATCCAATCCATCCCCTAAGAGCTGATTTCTTGGATGAATCCCTGAATCTCAGCTTGGTTTTCTTGTCACTTTTCTCATCAAAGCACAAGGCACGAATTAAAAAAAAATACATGTAACTCATTAAAGGTTACAATGAGTTGGCTTCCAAAACATTGATTTTTTCCCCTCATTTTATTTAATATATATTAAATAAAATTATATTATGGTTCCAGGTCCATAACAAAGTTGGGGTCACCAATGCTTTATTCCCCATCCAGAACCCCATCATTTAAAGGATATAGACATTATTTACATTCCTTTTTCTATACAGAAAAAAAAAATGAGCTTAGAATCTAGTTATCAAGTTTGGAAGAAAAAAAAGGAGATTCAAAAAATCACTAGATAGATCACTAAAAAAAGCATTTCCAGAACTCAAACTACAGTCAAAAGCAGAAGTCATCAAAACTATTATATTGGTTTAAAAAGAGAGGAGATCAATGGGAGGCTAGTTAAGGGAAAATCAGAAACAATGGAACTCAAAAACTGAGAATTTGATAAAATGGACACATGTATTACTTAGGAAAGAACTTCCTATTTGATTTTTTAAAAAAATTCTAGGAAACTAGAAAGCAACCTGGAAGAAATTAGGCTTAGACCAAAGTTTTATATCTCATTCTACAATACATTCTAAAAAGGCTATATGACTTGACTATGAAACCTCTAACTAAAACCTATTAGAAGAGAAGTAGATCAGGTATCTAACACAGCTCTGGGTGGAAGATCTATTCTTAACTAAATAAGGGGTTGGAAATTACAAAAAATCAAGGGGAGAACTATGATTTAATACAACAGAAAAGTTTCTGCACAATACATTTTAGTATGCATTTAAGAAAAGCAAAGGAAAAATCTTTTTGATTATACTTCTCTGATAAGGTCTTGTTAGTCTATATTGTTGTTAGTTTATTTTATCTTTTTGATAAGGTCATATATACAACTAACCAAAACATATAAGACTAAAAACCATTCACCAATAAAAAGGAGTCAAAGTATATGAATAAATAATTATCAAAAAATGCCAACTATTAACTATAGTTTTTTTTTTAAAAAGGATAAATCAGAAATGTCAAGTCAACCTTTTCACTAAATATCATAAAAGATGGGGATACAAAATGTACAAGGGAATACAGACATAATAATGTACTGTTGGTAAAGCTGTGAAACACCACAATCATTTTCAAAAGGAATTTGGAATTAGGAAAATAGAATGGTTACGATGTTTGTACCATTTGATCTGGAGATTCCATTACTAAGCCTACATCCAAGTAGGCCATTAATAAGAAGAAAGTCTCCATATACACCAAAATATTCATAGGAGCACTTTTTGTGATGGCAAAAAATTGGAAAGTAGATGCTCATTGATTGGTAAATGACTAAACTTATTGTGGTACATGAGTATAATATAATATTGCTGGGCTATAAGAAATGATGAATAAGATAAACACAGAAAAGCACGAAAAGGACTACTTTTTGTTATATGTGTTGACTCTCTGGGAAGGAAAGGGAGAGAGACACTGGGAGAAATTATAGTGATGTAAAAATGCATAAATAACAACTTATTAATAGATAGATAAATAGATATATAGAGAGGCCTTTATCATCTGGTCAAAGGACAATAGGCAAACTATTTTTATCCTTTTTTCCCGAGACATTTACAGAAAATGTAAAGGAAGTTATATTACAGAGCCAAACATGAAATTTAATAAATTCCTATGTGTATTTTTATATATTAAGATAATCACACAAAGCACAAATCAGAGATGTGAGGGTAGATGAGATTTTATTTAATATTCAAAATCAATCAGCATGTGCTTTGATATTCAGTGACTTTAATGCAAATGGTGACATAACCAAGGATAGTGAATGACATCTCAAGAAAATATAATTCAAGAGTAAGGAATAAGAAAAAGCAATGGCATATAGAATCCCTAGAAATTTCATGCCTAGACACCATGAAAATGTTCTTCATGAAAATAATCATAAAAGAGCCAGAAATGGTGAGGACCAAATAAAAGTTTTTACTTTTTATATTTCATGTTTCAGCTGATGAAAAAGGTCTCATTACTGATGTAAGAGTTCTGCTTGAATCAGCTATCCCTGTAGAGTCAGGCCACTGCTTTATTAAAGCAAAGATCAAATTTCATACAAAACTAGAAGAATATAATGAAAAAAAGAACAAGAAAAATAAGTAACAAACTTCAACTTGACATGTTAAACAAGTTCATGATGCTAAACACACACACACACACACACACACACACACACACAGGGAAAACTGGGAGTGGAAAGGGCAAACCCAGTCACCTGTTTTCAATCCTTATCAATTTCTTTACAGTCACTGACCCTGTTAATTACTCTCCTCCCTTGAGGTGTTCAGGACACACCTCTCTCCTGATCTCCTCCTACCTAACAGACCACACCTCCTCAGGCTTTTTTTTTTTTTACCTTAACCTCTTCCACATGGTGCCCTGTTACTGTACTCTTTCATTTGTCAGTCTCATCGGTTCCAGGAACTTAATTACCATCTCTATGCTAACGATTCTCAAATTTTCCCAATCTTTCTACTGACCTCCAAGCTCACATCTCCAATTGTCTTTCAGACATCTTAAAACAGTAGATATCTTAAAATAAATATGTCCAAAATGGAAATCATTACCTTTTCCCTAAACCTGCTTCCCTCACATTTCTACCCTCCCTAACACCAGAAAAGGCAACAGCATCCTTCCAGTCCTTCAGGCTCATTATGAAGGTGTTATCCTGGACTGAGTCCTCACTCTTTCATCTGGTCCCCATGTGCTACACATTTATTGCTAACTTCTGCTGAATTTACCTTTGAAAAACCTTCTTTATATGTCCCCTTTGCTCCTCCGATTCTGTCAAGACTCTAGTTCAAATCTTTATTGCCACATGTCTGAATGATTACAATAAACCAATCTGCTGGTGGGTCTTTTCCCACTCCAATCATTTCTGCCTTTAGGCACTAAAGTGATTTTGCTGAAGTGCAGATCTGTCAGTCACCTCCATACTCAACAAACTCCAGTGGTTCCCCATTATCTCCAGGATCAAACACAATATGCTCCGTGTGTCATAAAAAGCCTTTTTCATAACATAGCTTCCTCATACCTTTCTCGTCTTCTTACACTTGACCCTCGACACATACTCTTTAGTGCAGTGACACTGGTCTGTCTTCTTGATGCTGCACAAACAAGACACAGGGAATTTTCTTTGACTGTCTCCCATCCATAGAATGTTCTCCCCTGTCAACTATACCTATGGGCTTCCTTTAAGTCCCAGATCATCTTTGAATATCTACACTATCATCAATACCTCATCCACTACAAAAATCCTTCTCAACCACTCTTGCTTGTACCTTCCAATCTGCAATTTGACTGGATATACCTCACCTATGTTTGTTTGTTGTCTCCCTAATTTGAATGTGAGCTCCTTAAGGGGAAAGACTGGCATTTGCCTCTTTTTATATCCCAAGGCAGAGCCCCGTACCTGGCCCACAGTGGGCCCTTGGTAAATGTTTAGTGACTGACTATAATTTTGTTGTTATTGTCTGACTTTTTGTGACCCTGTGGACTAGAATGTTCATGGAGTTTTCTTGGCAAAGATAATGGAATAGTTTGCCATTTCCTTCTCCAGTAGATTAAGGCAAACAGACCCGCCCAAGGCCACACAGCTAAGAAGGATCTTTGTGAGTTCAGGTTTAGTGTGCTGTCTATCTAACCATCTAGCTGCCCCTTGATTATACTGCTAGTTAGAATAATTTTATATATAAAGTCAACTACTACAAATCTTGTTCGATAAAGAAAGCAAAAAAAAGTCCACAGACTAGAACCTGCTAAAACCAGTACATGGATCCTTCATGCCAAGAAAAGAGATATGGCATCATGAATTTACAAAAGGAAGTAGTGGAATCTTAGGGGAAAGGAAAATGGAAGACTATAAAAAAACGGAAGAGAAAAAAATGAGATTTTTTTTCAAATTGGTAAGAAACTCAATGAAACAAAATCAGCACTGAGATTTATAGATGAAATCGGAAAGAGAACAACTGTCAGGAAATGTCAAAGAACTCGAATCGTTTTTAAAATAAACTTTTTTCCACCACAGAGGGCAGCAGAGTCCCCACAGGTTAATACTACTTACAATCTTGATTTTACTGCCAGAGGCAATGGAAACAGCAGTTTGAAGAAAACAGTGAGACAACAACTGGGCTAAACCAAGTACTTGGAAAAGAAGTCTGTGCTGGAGGGGTCACAACTTAGTGTATAGTAAGGAAATGATTCTCCTGGTTCATATTTTAATCCATCTATCAATCAGTTAATTATGTTTTACAAAACTGGTTATTTTTCCCCATGTAGATGTAAGTACAGGGACTGCTCATGGTCTTGATACTAATTTGATCAGGACTGGAGCTTTGACCTGCCAATTTCCCAAATGGGAATTTCGGGAATTCTTTGGCAATCTACTAGCTATCTATTCCTAGGGGCTTAATTTATTGGTGCTGAGCTCAGAGTAGAAACCCAAATCAGCTTAATGCACTGCAACTTAAAACTCTTTAGCTCAAGTAATCTATCTGCCTCAGCCTCTTAGTTATCTGAGATTATAGGCATATGCCACCATATTTGATTTTCAGGATACATGAAAGATGGAAATATACAAAAGTTATGGGGGAAAAATCCTGGACTTATTGCCCAAAAGAGGCAACCAACAGATCATCAATAACTTGACTCAAATGCCCACTTTCACATATATGTATATGTGTATACATATATATGTGTTATAGCTAACATATGTATGCACACATATACATACATATATACATATATATGTATGTGTGTGTGCGTGCGTGTGTGTGTACTGCTGAGGCAATTGGGGTTAAGTGACTTGTTCAGGTTTACATAGCTAGTGTATTAGACCATATTTGAACTCCAGTCCTCCTAACTTCAGGGCTGGTGCTTTATCCACTGCACCACCTTGCAGCCTCAACAAATATATTTTTAATGAAAATAATCTACATAAGTAGTTTCAAGTTCAAATTGAGAAAAAGGCCATAAAACCATACATCAGGATCACTATAAGCCACATAAACAACAACATATCAAAATTAGATTCTAATATATTTTGTTAAATATTTCCCAATTCTATTTTCTTCTGAGGACATTGGGGATTGGATTGGGCTGTGTTTCATACCTCTCAACTGCACATATCAAGATCATCTTGAATGAGTTTAATAAGAGAACAGCTAGGCTTCTGCAAATGGTATTCCACAATAGATCACAACTTTATAATTATGTAACTGACTTAAAGGTAAAAATGAAAGGAGAACAAACTATTATCCATGGACCAAATCTGGCACACTGCAAGTTAGGAATGGTAACTATTTAATCAGATTAAAATACACATTAGCTGCAAGACAGTTTGCCAATCCTGGCCTACATAATACCAAATAATCAACTACGCTTATTATTTGGTAAATGTTTTAAAAAAACTGATTCAATAGTGCAAATTTGACTTTAAGGGCTTTTCCTCCAACAGAATATGTACCATCCTGGCATCAATATGCATGTTTACAAATAAGATTTTTTGACTGATAGGTATGATGAGGCAGTCAGGGATGTGTAAAGCTGAACAGTCAAACAAATGGCCAGGCAGTTATGGTAGGAACTCAATTAAAACGTAGCTGAGGCAGAGTGAACAAAAAGAGTGAAAATACAACAGGACACAGATTGTGTTAATATGTAATTTTCTAAGTCAATATGCAGCCCGCAGGAATCCTTTCGTACACTTTAGTGGTCTCCGTTTCTATCTAAGTTGGACATCACTGCTGTAGTGGACAGAACAATTGACAGAGAGACTTGTAATAGATACTATGTGAGCATCTATGAGCAAGTCATTACCTTCTTTGTGCCTCAGTTTCCACATATGAAAAATGGAAATAAGAAGAAGAATTATCACATTTCAATGCCCCTAGCTTCTGTGAGATACTCAAAGTAAAGTGTGTATATCAGAAAAAAGGAAATCCTTCAGTTTAACTTCCAGAAAAATAAGAAATAGGAAAGCAGAGACAAGATGGTAGAGTCAAACCCTTCCAAAAACCTTTAAATAATTACTTTAAACAAATTCTGGAGCAGCAGAACCAACAAAAAGATAGAGTGAAACAATTTTCCAGCCCAACACAACTTAGAAAATTGGTAGGAGAGATCTATCTCATCTCAGTGAGATTGGAGCAGCAGCACAGGCCAACTACACCAGCCCCAGGAGGAGGCCTTGGGAGCCACTGAATCAGCAGAGGTAGCAGCAGCTTGGGGAATTCTCAGCTCACAGCAGTAGTAAGGGGGTCAAACAATTAATCAGAAGGGGGATTACAGTTGTCTCTGCTACATTACAGGACTGGAGGACTTGGAATATGATATTTTATAGGACAAAGGAACTAGGATTACAATCAAGAATCGTCTACCTAGCAACAGTGAATATAATCCTTCAGAGAAAAAGTGGAAACTTGAAATTGAGGACTTTCAAGCACTCTTAGTGAAAAGATCAGCGCTAAATAGAAAATTTGACTTTCAAATAGAAAGCTCAAGAGAAGCATAAAAAGGTAAACAGGAAAGAAAGGGAAATCATAAGGGGTTTAATAAGATTAACCTGTTTACATTCCTACATGGGAAGATGATACATGTAACTCATAAGAACTTTCTCATTCTTAAGACAGTTAGGAGGCACACCCACATATGGAAAGAGATAAGAAGAGAGAAAGAGAGCACAGGTTGAGTTCAATATGAAGTAATGACATTTTTAAAAATTAAATTAAAGGTGGAGATAGGAAAGTATTGGGAGAAATGGAAAGGGAGAAGTAGAATGGGGTAAATTATCTCACATAAAAGAAGCAAGAAAAAGCTTTTACAATGGAGAGGAAGAGGGGAAAGTGAGGGGGACTCTCAAAGAGAGAATAACACTCAATTGGGTACAGGAATCAACCTAACCCTAAAGGAAAGTAAGAGGGAGAGGAAAAAAGAGAAAGTGGAGCGGTGAAAAAGAAGAGCAGATTGGGGGAAAAGGTAATCCCAAGCAAAACACTTGAGTAAGGACAGGATGAAAGAAGAGAAAGACTAGAATAAATGTGATGGAGGCAATAAATAGGTTATATAAGATACAGTTTGCAAAAGTAATTATGAAAAAAATTGAAGAGCCATTTCCCAATTGAAAAATGACCAAAAGATATGAACAATTTTCAGATGAAGTAACCAAAGCTATCTAAAGCCACATGAAAAAATGTTCTAACTCACTATTGATTGGAGAAAGGCAAATTAAAATAACTCTGACATATCAACTCATAACTATCAGATTTGGCTAATAGGGTAGAAAAGAAAAATAACAAGTGGTGAAGATATGTGGGAAAAAATGAGACATTAATGTACCATTGGTGGAGTTGTGAACTGATTCAACCATTCTGTCGAACAATTTGTACCTATGACTAAAGGGCTATAAAACCATGTATATCCTTTGACTTAGCCATACCACTACTAGGTCTGTATCCCCAAAGAGAAGAAAAAACAAATAAGGAAAAGATGCTGTATAAAAGAAATTATAGTAGCTCTTTTCTGATAGCTAAGAATTGAATATTGAGGGGATGCAGATCAGTTGGGGAATGAACAAATTGTGGTGTGTAGAATGGAATAATGATGGAATATTACTGTGGTATAAGAAATTATGAGCAGGATGGGATGCTCTCAGAAAAACCTGGAAGGACTTCCATGAGTTGATGCAAAGTGAAATGTACTATGTATAAAGTAATAGCAAAACTGGATCAGCTATAAACAACTTAGCTATTCTCAGTAGTACAATGATCCAAGAAACCTCTGAAGCACTTATGATGAAAATATGCTATCCACCCCCAGAGAAAGACCTGATAATGTTTGAATACTAACTGAAGTATATATATATTTTTTACTTCCTTTATTTTTCTAGATGTATTTTTTGGTCTGCGTTTTCTTTCACAACATGAATATGATGGAAGTGTTTTGCATGACTATGCATGTATAGCATATACCAAATCGCTTGACTTCACAATGAAGGAGAAAATTTGGAATTCAAAATTTTAAAACAAAAATGCTAAAATAGTTTTGACATGTAAGAAGTGAAAAATAAAATACTAAATAATTTTTAATGTGAAATACACATTTAAGATGCACAGTGACCCATAAACCATCAATAGAATTCTATTTTTTTTTCTTCTGAGTCCCAGCTTCCTCCTAGAAGCCTATACACTGTCCCCTCCTGGTTAATATTGCCATTCTGTGATTTGGACGATTCTCAGAAGGAATATTATCTTGTGATTATTACAAAGGCAACATATCTGACATTTTACTGTATCTTACTTTCAATCCAATTAGTCACATAGATCTCTAGACTTATTTTAATACAACAGATTTGGGGTTCCTCAAGAAACAATCTCCTTTCAGTCAGATTTCCCTACATTGAAAAAGTCACAGTTAAGTGAAGTCCAAGTCTAGGGTTTGGGGCCTCTTTTATCAAAAATTTCATTCCCTAACAGTGGTTTCAGCTTCAGGGAACATTTACAAAATCTGTTCTTCCTTAGAGACCTGGGCTACCCTGGAATTCTCTTTGTTTTCAGCAAAGGAATGATATATTGCATGATGCAATGGATAGTGCACTTGGCCTGGATTAAGAAGGACTTGAGGAAAAGTTCACTCTCAAACATTTTCTAGCTGTGTAATACTGAGCAAATCTTCTAACCCTTATGGCCCTATGAGCCATGTCTTCAGGGAGCATAAATGGTAAGGAATGCTAATATAAAAATAAGCATCAACAAAACCCTAATTTCAAAATAAAATGAAGGTGTTGGTCTAGATCACTGGTATCAAACTCACATAGAAAAAGCAACAACTAAATTTTACATAAGGATTGCTGCCTACTGCAAAATGTTTGAGAATAAAACATATTCACTTTGTATTCTTTTGTATTTTTGTTTTTGTTTTTTAACATTTCCCAATTACATTTTAATCTTATTCAGCAGAGGGAGGAAGGCGAGTTGAAACAGGCTCTGGGCTACATGTCTGATACCTTTAAATTAAACGTCCTTTCCAAATGCAACATTCTGTCATCCTATGAGTCTAGGAGGTAACATTATATGCTTAAAATCTCAGATCCAGGGTAACTTAAATGAGAAAGCTTAATTTCTTATGAGTTCCCAGAAGAGCCCATAAAAGCATCTCTTAAGGGGTGTGATCTGTACAAGTAAAAGGTCTCCCAAACACAAATGCAACCAAAGATCTCTGAACCATCTCCCCAGTTCAAAATGCTCTGCACAAAACACAACTTTTAATAAACATTTGCTGAATTGATATACTGCTACTTTGAATGTTGGAAAGATGAAAAATAGCCTCTAGAAATCCAAATTAATTTCACTGATGATGAAAACTTGAAAGAAATATTAAGAACATAGTATGAAGTATCTATACATATTCCTGAACAAAGTAGATATACAATTTGCCGGATCAAAGTGGGGGTGGGGGTGGCAGGCAATACTGGCCACTTCCAAGACAGTAAATTCATATCTGAATCTCCTGTCAGTATCCAAAGCCATATTCATTGAGCAAATGGAGAAAACTAAACAGGGACCAGATGGAACTCATTAGAGTATTTTTATTCTTAAACATCAGAACAACTTTACATGAATGTTCTTTTTTTAAACTGGATTCTTTTGTTTTATTACTTGACAGCAAGAATGAGGATAGTGCTTGATATAAAATTCTTATCATCATTGTACCATGTCACTAAACTTTCCTCTCATCTCTATAAAAATTTTTTTCCTATTGAACATATTGTCATTTTACCAAGTGCTGAACAGAAGAAAAACTTTGAAGAGTTTGGATCGACACAGCACCCTGTAATAATGTGGATAACAAGATGTTCTTGTAAGAAATATGTGGCTGCATTGATGTTAGAGACCTAAGACCCTGGGCAGGTTCTCCAATGCATAGGAGGAAGAAGAAAAGTAATGCAAATTATGAAGAACTTGGTTCAGTCTCTTCAGTATCATGAGTGATCTAAGCCTGTCCTTGAACTGAATATGACAGTGTAACTAAAAGTGTTTCCAGATGATTCCTTCCAGATGCTCAGTAATGGCTGAATTTCCTAAAAGAAAGAAGAGAATCTAAAAATTCTTGTGCTGTGGAATTCATATATTAGTAACGAAAGCAAAGTATGCATCATTCTTTAAAGGAAGGAATCCTTGCATGGCAGAGTGCTGTCTTGGGGACAGAGAAATTAATTTATCAGGATTACAAATTCAAAGACCCCAAGAGCTGGTGATGAGTACCTGGTCAAAACTTGCCTCCCACTGGGAAATATTTTCTTTAGCTCAGTGCTGATGAATGTTGGCTACCCAAGACCTATGAAGCTTGTCCTATTCTGGAAATGCCTGATCCCTACATAGAGGTCACTATCAGTCTTCAGGATTACTCTCTTGGGCAGCATTCCCTCAGTTAAAAAATCAAGGAAAATGAGCTCCCCATGATTTTGACTTTTTGTGGCAAGTAAACACAGTCATCTAATAGCTGCATGGAAAAAATGACAGAATTTCAATTATCTATAGATAACCATTTTCAGTTGAAAAAAATTGTTAAAATATTTCAGAAAAGAGATGAGATGAGTGCCAACTCTATGTGCGATGTGAGATGATATTCTTAACTTCAGGGTAAAATAAGCTTCCTCGGCTGCTCAGCAACAGTACATACAAATGATAGAATGATTAACTGGGTCATTATTTATTTTGCTAAATATTGGCCTGCGTCTCAGTGGGCCCCTCCAATTGGAGTTCTGTGAAGATTTCATTTCACTAGGGATGGGATAAGTAGAATTGCTAGTTTCAGGGTTGACTGGAGCTAAAGATCAAAATGACCTTTACACAAATTTCTTCCAAACTCCTCTTAATAAAAACAAAATGTGCTTTGTATTGTTCTCTCTACATATTTTCAAGCTATATGGGAAAAAAAAGTGAATGGACATCACAAGATAACAATTTCTTGTTCTCATACATGATACCAAATGTTGTTAACCTGGCTTTAAAAATGGAAAGAGTAAGATCAAATAGGCGAAATGACAGTTTATTAAGTGACTGCCCTAATCACACAATAACATTTTCTCATTAGCATATGCATTTGAAAATAGGGAAGAAATTTCAAGAGTAAGAGTTAGTCAAAATTACGGCACCAAACTACATTAAGGAGGGAAATATTTGATTTAGAGTGAAATGCCATTTAAACATCAGCAAAAGTGGAGCATTAAATGTGGAGGCTGGAAGACTTGGGTTTCAGCCCTACTTCTGACATTCCAGAGAAGGAGAGCCATAGGCAAGTCATTGACTCAATCTGGGCAACAACTATTTTATTAGCAAAATTGAGGGGGTGGTAGTGGGGATGGTAATAATCATCCCTACAGTACAGAGTTTCTATAGGCTCAAATACTACAAGTAATGACAAACATTTCAAAATAAATGTCAAATATCTCTGTTCCCCCAACTTCCTCATGTTAGAGCAGAAGAAAATGCAACACATGGAAAAAAGGATTTTCCAACAGTCATCAAGTAGCAAAATAAGTGTCTGAACTCCGGGGGCCATGACTCGATATCTAGCACTTGATCTAATATATTCCTCTACACTACATAGCCTCTAGCTCTTGTTTCTAATAAACATGAATTAAGTGTTAAATATGATACTATCTTTTTAAAAAAAAAAAAAAAAGGATGTCAGTTCTAAGTGGAAACCACATGTAGAGAAGAGTGCTAAAGGCTTCATGGGCACCTGGGAAAATTTCTAAAGTCTGCAAGGTTTCTGTGTATGTATGTGCATGCATTCTAATACATATGGATGTATATTCTCATATATACATGTAAATATGTATGTATATTTGCACATGTGTGTTCCCATTTGTATGTAGGTATATTCATATATGTGTGTGATATATCTGTATATATGAGCATATATGTATGCCTATATATTCATTTATCTACCTCTCTCTATATATCCCTCTGTCCCAATAGCACAAGAAGGTCTGCCACCACTGAGTTGAAAATGGAGTGCACAAGGGTAGGAAGCCATTATTCTTTTTATAATGTTATGATGCACATTAAATAATCAGAAGGAAAGGAGATGATATCCAAATAAGCAAAAGAATCATCAGTGTTTTCTATTACGCCTCTGTTTATGGAGACAGAAAGATCAATTAGTTTATGAATAAATGATGCACATTAACTGTTTACCAGGACAGTTATTAGGGTGAGGTTCAAACCCAGATTTCTTAAAAGTGGTAGAGACCAGGAAAAGAGACAGTGTTGAGAATTATCATTGAAGTCATGGTATGATATTCCAAAAGGAATATGGGCTGTGGGACAAAAACACTGTTAATACAAAAGTGGCTGTGAGTTGCATAGGAATAAAATCTTAATTATTCTACCATTAATAGAGTCATTCTAATAACACTTCATTATATGGCCAAAGGTTAAACTGATCAGATTTCATGGATGAGGGAACATATATAGATCATAATTTGATGTCAATAAATAAAAGTACATCTGGCTTAAGAAATCAAGTGAACACAATCCCCAATAAAAGCCATTAATTTTTTAAAGGGCAGATATCTATAGAGCAGAAGGAAATAATTCTTAAAGGTTAAAATAAAATTCTACTATACACTGAGTGAAAAAGCTATGCTTTAATAACAGGATAATACTAATAATTCTGGATACTATTTATTTACTGAGTGAGGAGTCAATACAATTAAAGAGTTATTCTCCAAAATACGTACTCAACCTATTAGAAGGCAAAATTAGCCAAACAAAAAAGATGATGAGAGTTGCTCATAAAGGGATTTAAAATCAGATCAATTTCTTTTTTCCACTACCCAGACAATTTACCATTTGCCTTAGAGACTGTACTAGAAAATAAACACAAGAAGAGGTTTGGGGACACCTCAATGGTAACAGAATAATATATTCTGGACAGAAGATGAACTATTCTGTTATATAATAACCTGTGTAATAATATATAGAAATTAGTTGATAGTACTATAGAAAAAGCTTACTAATCTATACAGAGAAAGAAAATGCCCTTGTAAATGAAGGCTACCTGAAAAATATATTTGCCTAGATTTTTGGAAACCCGATTAAGAGGCTTTTAAATAGGAAACAGAAGCACAAAACTGCCAAAATATATCTGGCAAACCAAACGGAGTGTGCCAGTAAGATGAGAATAACAACAGACAAGAGAGAAAAATACAAAAAATGGAAGAAAACCCCCTATGATCTCAAGGGTCTATCCACAAAGTCCTGATATTACACACTGAATAAGAGAAATTAAAGATATCAATGAAAAAGTGAATTCAAGGTTAAGGATAGGCAGACTGGGATTTGTGGCTGGAATACGGTACTAAAATGGTATGCCTTAATTAAAAGGAAAACAATAAATAAAGGTTTGGTGGAAGGAGGGGAGTATACGGTGGCACTAGGTGAAGACATCCGAACAATGGAACAGGAAGTATCTGAAAGAAATGATTTCAGTAAATGTCATGGAAGTATATTTTGACCAATGGAGTGAAAATCAAATATATTGGGGCTATTAAATGAAACATAAGGATTTCTACAGGTTGTATATTGAATTAGATAACCTCAAATTAGCATAATCTATGGTCTACTCACATAGGGGTCCTCAAACTTTTTAAATAGGGGGCTAGTTCACTGTCCCTCAGACTGTTGGAGGCCAGGACTATAGTAAAAACAATAACTTTGTTTTGTGGGTCCTTAAATAAAGAAACTTCATAGCCCTGGGTGAGGGGAATAATGGTCCTCAGCTGCCGCATCTGGCAGGCAGGCGTAGTTTGAGGACCCCTGGATTTTATTTATCCTGTTAAAGATTTTCCCATTACTTTTAATCTGATGCAGGTGAAATTGTTGTATTTGATACCTCAGCTATAGACCCCCTGAGCAGATAGAAGAAACAGATTATAAACATATAGGAGCATTATACAGTTCTACTGAGATAATTCAATTATTCCGATATCTCTTAGGGCTATTCCTGTGACAAAAGAGCATTTGACATGCTCTTCTGAAAGGAGGAGTAATGAAAAAAGAAACTGCTGTTATGGGCTGAATTAGAACAAAAAGAGGAAGAACTGGTTTTTAAAGAAGTAGCAATGAGAATCAAGAGGTTAAGGAGACTACTCTATCTTAGAATTTCTCATATGAAAGGCAAGGAAAGCCAGGCATAATAGGATATAAATATCAGATTGACAGATAATCAATCTCAGCACAGGGAAGGGTCAGGTGAGAATCCATGTACCAAATTGTTACATGGAAAGTAATCTCAAGAAAATGTTAAAAAAAATGAACTTCTGAAGGTGGTAACACATTGTGAAAATTCTTAAGAGGAATAAAAGAAAGTGAAGTTGAAAAGCTCAGCAAGTAATGTAAAATTTTTAAAGACCAGTAAAGAAGATGGAAGTAAAGGCATCTACCTAGAATGATGAATACGAAAACATGATATAAATGTCAAGAGACCTAAGGCTGGTGAAGAAATCAAAGGAAAACAGAAAGGCTTTTATAAGTTTATAATTAAAAGTCAAGAGAGGCCAGATGGCTTAAGGGTCAGAAAATGGTTTCCAGGCAAGGCAATCATTGGGCACATGAAAGCAAGTCATAAGTGAGCCTCTAAGCCTCAGCACAGGGCAGCAACTAGGTCCAAAGACCCAGGATGGCTAGCAGGTTGGGAGGCCCTGCCCAACTCCCCACAGTAAAAAGTTTAGGACAATTCCTCTTTATTCCAGAAGCAGAGTCTAAATTTATTGTAAAATCGAAAGTCATGAAATAAGTTAGAAAACTGAGCAAACAAAACCAAAAGAACCTGACCACAGAAACTAACTTGGTGACAGGGAAAATCAAAGCATAAATTCACAACAGAACAACAATGTCCAATTTGAAGCATCAAATGAAAATATGTATTTTTCTGAGTTGCCAAAAGAAATCCTGGAGAAGCTTGAAATAGGTTATGAAAGCAAATAAGAGAGAGAGAAGAAAATTGGGGAAATAAATGACAGTGATTCAAGAGAATCATGAAAAATGAGTCAACAGCTTAGTAAAGGAAAGACAAAAAATGAAAAAAATGCACAAACATTCAGTGAAAAAAAGAATTCCTTAAAAACTTAAACTGGCCAAATGCAAAAGGTGGTACAAAAGATCACTGACAAAAATAATTACTTAAAAATGAGAATTGGCAAGTGAAAGCTAATAACTTTATGAGAAATCGAAAAACAATAAAACAAAATTAAAAGAATGAAATAATAGAAGAAAATGTGAACAACATATTAGAAAAACAACTGACCAGTACAAAAAAGATCAAGGAGAGATCTTTTAAGAATTATTGGACCTCCTGAAAGTCATAATAAGAAAAATCTGAACGCATTTTTCTTTTTTATTTTTAATAGTTTTTGTTTTATTTTTCCAAATATCTGCAAAGACAGTTTTCAACATTCACCTTTGCCAAACCTTACATTCCAAGTTTTTCTTCTTCCCTCCCCTCTTCCCCTTCCCCAAGACAACAAACAATTTAATATAGGTTAAACATGTGCAGTTCTTATTCACATATTTCCATATTCATCATGCTGCACAAGAAACATCAGAAAGAAAGAGAAAGGAAAAGAAAAACAAGCAAACAAACCACAACAATAAAAAGGTAAAAATGGTATACTTTGATCACATTCAATCTCCACAGTTCTTTCTCTGGATGTGGATGGCATTTTCCATCACAAGTCTATTGGAATTACTTTCAATCACCTCATTGTTGAAAAAAGCCAAGTCCATCACAGTTGATCATTACCTAATCTTGTTGCCATGTGATGATCTCCTGGTTCTATTCATTTCACTCAGCATCAGTTCATACAAGACTTTCAAGGCTTTTCTGAAATCTGCCTGCTCATTATTTCTTATAAAACCATAATATTCCATAATATTCATATACCATAACTTATTCAGCCATTCTCCAACTGATGGGAATCCATGCAATTTCCAGTTCCTTTTCCCTAAAAAAGGGCTACTACAAATAGCTTTGTACATATGGTAGACCTCATATTTCAATAAATCATCAAGGAAAAGTGTTTTGATATACCAGAACCAAAAAGTAAAATGGAAATAAAAAGAGTCTATCAATTACCTCTGCAAAGTTTCCAAATGGAAACTCTCAAAAGACATTATAGTCAAACTCCAGAGCTCCCAGAATAAGGAGAAAATACTATAAGCAATCAAAAAGAAACAAATCAAATAGCATAGAACCACAGCCATGATTAAAAAGGATTTGGCAGCTTCTACATTAAAAGATTGGAGGACATGCAAAGCAATATTCGAGAAGACAAAGAAGCAAGAATTACAATCAAAATTCATATGCCCAGCAAAAATGAGTATAATTATTTAAATAAGGGGGAAATAGACATTCAGTGACATAAAGGACTTCCAGGTATTCTTGATGAAAAGATCAGAGCCAAACAAAAAATATGATTTTCAAATACAAGATACAAAAAAAAAAAAGCATAAAAGGTAAACAGGAAAGAGAAAACACAAGGGAATGAAGAAGGTGAATAAACCAGAAGACAATACAGGTTAACTCTTAAGAATTTCATCACTATTTAGGGTAGTTGGACGAACTAAATAAAGTTTGATTTTGATGGGACAATATCCAAAAAGCAGAATTAAAGGGTGAGAGAGGACTGCACTGGGAAAAGATAGAAGGGAAAGGTAGAATGTGGTAAATTGTCTCACATGAAGGGGGACAAAAGACCTATTATACTGGAGGGAAAGATGTAGGGCAATCACTGAACCTTATTTTCATCAAAATTAAATCAAAGGTGAAATAACATACACACTCAATTTGGTATAGAAATCAATCCTAGCCAATAGGGAAGTAGGAGGGAAAGGAGAAGAGATGTGGAGGGAATAATAGAAGAAAAGACAGGGGGATCAGAAATAAAACACAGGTGAAAAGGGACAGAGTGGAAAGAGACAGACAGTTAAAAGGGAGGAGAAAGATAAACATGGGGAAAATCACATAAATGGAAATAAACAATAATCAGAGTTATGAATGGGATGAACCCATGTATAAAACAGAGACAAATAGCAGAGTGTAATAAAAACCTGAATCCTACAATATGGTATTCACAAGAAAAACATGTGAAGCAGAGGAACATAGAGTAAAGGTAAAGGGCTGATGCAGAATATATTATGCTTCAGATAAAGTTAAAAAAAAGTAGGGATAGCAATCCTGATCTCAGACAAAGCAGAAGCAAAAAATAGATTTATTTAAAAGAGATAAGGAAAGAAATTGTATCATACCAAAAGGTACCAGAGACACTGAAGTAATATCACCACTAAACATATATCCACTAAATAGTATAGTATCCATTTTTTTTCTTTATATTTTTGGGTTTTTTGAATAGTTTTTTTTATTTTTCATAATACATGCAAAGACAGCTTTTAACTTCCACCCTTGCAAAACCTTGTGTTCCAAAATTTTCCCTCTCCCTTCCTCTCCTCTCCAAGATAGCAAGTAATCCAATATAGGTTAAACATGTGCAGTTCTTCTAAAGATATTTCCACATTGATTGTGCTGCACGGAAAAACTCAGATCAAAAGGGGAAAAAATGAGAAAGAAAAAAACATACAAGCAAACAACAATAACAACAACAAAAGTGCAAATAATATGTTTTGATCCACATTCAGTACCCATAGTCCTCTCTCTAGGTGTAGATGGCTCTCTCCATCACAGGTCTATTGGAGTTGTCTTGAATCACTTCAAAAGAACCAAGTCTATCACAGCTGCTCATCACCTAATCTTGTTTTTGTCTACAATGTTTTCTTGATTCCAGTCACTTCACTTAGCATTGCATCCTTATTTTTAAAGGAAAAGTTAAATGGGTTACAGGAAGAAATAAGAAAGCAAAACCATAATAGTGTGGGACCTCAATTTTTACCTCTCATACTAGATAAATCTAAGTACAAAGTAAAGGAGAAGTAACTTAAAGAGGTAAAAAGAATTGTTGAAAATTTAAATATTATAGACTTCTGGAGAAAAATAAATGGGGACAGAAAGAAATATACTTTTTTCTCAATGCTACCTTGCTCATACACAAAAAGTTCATTTATCAAGACATAAAAAATTCACATTAAAATGTAGAAAATCAGAAATATTATATGTATCCTTTTCAGAACACAATGCAATAAAATTACATTTAATAAAGGACCATGGAAAATACATAAAATTCAATTGGAAACTATTGTAATCCTGAAGAATGACTAAGTTAAAAAATAACAAATCACAGATACAATCAATAAGTTCATTAAAGAGAATGACAACAATGAAACAGCATACTACAATTTATGGGACACAGGACTTAGGTAAAAATATTTCTTTAAATATTAAAATGAATAAAATAGAGAAAGAGTAAACCAGTGAATTGGGTATGCAACTAAAAAAAGCTATAAAAAGAAAACCAAATTAAAATATCCTACTAAATAACATATTAAAAATCTAAAAATCAAGAGGGATTAATAAAATTGAAAATAAGAAAACTACTGAGCTAATAAATAAAACTAGAAATTGGTTTTATGAAGAAAAGTAACAATAAACAAGATAAACCGTTAGTTCACTAGATTTTTTAAAAAAGGAAGAAAAAATCAAACCAACAATATCAACAATGAAATGGGTAAATTTAGCATCAATTAAAATAAAATGAAAGCAATTATTAGGACCTACTTTTCCCAATTATATTTGCCAAAAAATCTGATAATTTAAGTGAAACATATGAATATTTACAAAAATATAAATTGCCCACATGAAGAGAAGAAAAAAGAGAATACTTAAATAACCCTGTCTTAGACATAGAAATTAAACACACCACCAATGAGCTAAGAAAAAAAATCCCTAAGACCAGATGAATTCAGAAGTGAATAGTACAAAGCATTTAAAGAGCATTTAATTCCAATAACTACATCAATTATTTGGTAAACAAGAAGTTCTATCAAATTCCTTTTACGGAACAAATATGGTGCTTATACCTAACTCTGGAAGAGCTAAAATAGAGAAAGAAAACTATAGATCAAATTCCCTAATGAATATTGATGCAATTTTTTTTTAAATACTTACTATCGAGGAGGTTACAGCAGTATATCACAATGATCATAGACAATGCCAGGTAAGATTTATTCAAGTAACTCAGGGCTGGCTCAGTATTAGAAAAATAACTGACCATACTATACAAATGTAACAAATATTTGTTATAACAAATACCAACAGAAATAATGTAATTATCTCAACAGATGCTGAAAAAGCTTTTGACAGAACACAGCACTCATTCTTAGCAAAAATACTGAACAGCATAAAAGTAAATAGACCTCTTAAAAATAAGTTATATTTATCTAAAACCATCAGTAAGCATTATCTATAATGGGGATAAGCTAGAAGCCATCCCATTAAGATCAGAGGTGAATCAAGGATACCCATTATAACCTTTATTACCCAATATTATGCTAGACATGTAGCAAAAAGACAAGGAAATTGAGGAAATTAGAATAGGAAATGAGGAAACACAGCCTTTACTCTTTGCAGCTGATAAGATGGCATAATTAAGGAATCTTAAGGAATCAATTAAAAATGATGTAAAACAATTAACAACTTTAATAAAGTTGGAAAATATAAAATAAAGCACGAAGCATCAGCATTTCTAAATATCACCAAAAATTCCAGCAACAAGAGATAGAAAAGCAAATTCATTTAAAATAATTTTAAACATTATGAAATACTTGGGAGTCTATCTGCCAAGACAAACCCAAGGACTATATATACTAAATTACAAAATAATTTTTACACAAATAGTCAGAAATAAACAATTGAAAAATATCAAGCACTTATGGTTAGGTTGACTCAATATAATAAAAATCACAATTCTACTAAAATTAATTTACTCATTTAATACCATACCAAAAATAATACCAAAAATTATTTTAAAGACCTAGAAAAAAAATTTTAATCATCTGAAAGAACACAAGTTCAAGAATATCAAGGGAATTAATGAAAACAAAGTTGAAATAACGTGGCCTAGCCATATCATATCTCAAATTGTATTATAAAGCATCAAAGATCAAAACAAACGAGTACTGACTAAAAACAGAGTGGTAGATCAGAGGAATACATTATGTAAACAATACATAATAGTGAATGATCACAGTAATCAAACATTTGATCAACTCAAAGATCCAAGAATTTGGGAGAATTCACTTTTTGACAAAAAATGCTGAAAAACCAGAAAATGGTATGGCTGAAACCATGTATATATCAGCATATATCAAGATAAAATGAGAAAATAAGTACATAATTTAGATATAAATTGTGATAAAAAACAATTTAAGACAGCAATGAACAATTTGGTAGTTATTCAAAGAAGGGAAGAATTTATTACTATAAAAAGAAATAGCAAGCATTTCAGCTTGTAAAATGGATAATTTTGATTATATTAAAATTAAAATATAATCAAGGTTAAAAGAAAAGTAGAAAGCTAAGAAAACTTTAAAAAACTACAAGTATTTCTGATAAAAAACCTTTTTTTCTCAAATACATTGAGAAATGACTCAAATTTATAAGAATACAAGTCATTCCTCAATCAGTATATAGCTAAAGGATATGAACAGGCAACTTCCAGAAGAAGAAACTAAAGTTATCAATAATCACATGAAAATGTTCTAAATCATTATTGCTTAGGGAAATGCAAATTAAAAACAACTATGCGGTATCATCTCACACCTATCAGATTGGCTGTGACAGAAAAGGAAAATGACAAATATTAGAAAGAATACAGAAAAAGTAGAATAGTAATGCATTGTTGATATAGTTCAGAACTGATCCAATCATTCTGAAAAGCAAATTTCAAAGTAGGTCCAAAGGACTATAAAACTGCATGCTCTTTGACCCAGCAATATCACTAGTAGCTCTATGTCCCAAAGAGATAAACCAAAAAGAAAAGGGACCTATACAAATACAAAAAAATATTCATTATAACAGCTCTTTTGAGGGGATGCCAATCAATTGAGGAATGACTCAACAAGTTGTGGTATATGATTGAAATGGAATATTACTGTGCTATAAGAAATGATGAGTAGGATGATTTTAGAAGAAACTGGAGAGACTTAAATGAACTGATGCAGAGTGAAGTGAGAAGAACCAGGAGAACACTGGTTATAGTAATAGCAATTTTGGACAAAGATCAATGTGAATGAGTTATTCTCAGTAACATGAGGACATGAGACAATTCCATATATTTAAAAATGTTACTACATCTCCAGAGGAAGAACTGATGAATTATGAGTGCAGATCAAACATACTCTTTTAACATTAGTTTTTAAGGTTTTGTGTTTCCTTTCAGAACATGACGAATATGAAAAGATGTTTTACATGATTACACGTGTATAACATATATCAAATTGCTTACCACGTCAGGGAAGGGTAAAGAAAAAGAGGGAGAGAGTTTGGAAGTCAAAATTCTTAAAACGAATGTTAAAAATTGTTTTCACAGGTAATTGGGAGAAAATGAAATATTTTTCAAAAAATTAAAAGAAAATAAAGAAACATAACTGAGAAAAAAAAGGTGCTAGAAAAGAACAACCATACCCCTACTCACAAAAAAGAACTAGGTGAAGTCTGAAAACTCTACATCAACTCCACATGCTTGCTTCAAATTTCTAGAAAATATTCTAGAAAAGGAAGCAGTGCTCACTTAAAACCAGCAAGAATACTTCAAGCCAGACTTACCTCATTTCCTTTTTTGATAGGGTTATTACATCAGGATAATACTGCATAAATATTATATCAAGATTTAACTTGACAAGACATTTGACAAGACTCCTCCAGGCTCTCAATGTGGACAAGACAGAGTTGTGGGCTAGATGATAGAACACATAACTCCATTTAAAAATGTCTGAATGACAAGTCCCAAAGAGTATTTGTTAACGGATTATATAAAAAAGAAGAATATTTCAAATAGAGTGCCTAGGGATCTTCCCTTTGTCAGTGGTTCAACGTTTTTTGTCAGTAGCTTGGAAGTAGATCAAGATCAAATGCTTATCAAATGTGAAGAGAACATGAAGATAGTAGGGATGACTAATAATGATAGTGGAAATTTTCATGGGATTTTAACATTGCCAAAATTCTTTTTTAAATTTTTTATTATAGCTTTTTATTTACAAATCATATGCATGGGTAATTTTTCAACACTGACCCTTGCAAAACGTTCTCTTCCAACTTTTTCCCTCCTTCCCCCCCCACCCCCTCCCCAGATGGTAGGGAGGTAGGTAACATGTTAAATATGTTAAAGTATATGTTAAATCCAATATATGTATACATATTTATACAGTTATCTTGCTGCACAAGAAAAATCGGATCTAGAAAAAAAGAAAAAAGCTTAAGAAGGAAAACAAAAATGCAAGCAAACAATAACAGAAAGAGTGGAAATGCTATGTTGTGGTCCAAACTCATTTCCCATAGTTCTCTCTCTGGGTGTAGCTGATTCTCTTCTTTATTGAACAACTGGAACTGGTGTGAATCATCTCATTGTTAAAGAGAGTCGCATCCATCAGAGTTGACCCTCATATAGTATTGTTGTTGAAGTGTATAATGATCCTGGTTCTGCTCATTTCACTTAGCATCAGTCCATGTAGATCTCTCCAGGCCTCTCTGAATCATCCTGCTGGTCATTTCTTTTTTTTTTTTTTATTTAATAGTCTTTTATTTACAGGTTATATGCATGGGTAACTTTACAGCATTAACAATTGTCAAACCTCTTGCTCCAATTTTTCACCTCTTACTCCCCACCCCCTCCCCCAGATGGCAGGATGACCAGTAGATGTTAAATATATTAAAATATAAATTAGATACACAATAAGTATACATGACCAAACCATTATTTTGCTGTACAAAAAGAATCAGACTCTGAAATATTGTACAATTAGCTTGTGAAGGAAATCAAAAATGCAGGTGGGCATAAATATAGGGATTGGGAGTTCAGTGTAATGGTTTTTTAGTCATCACCCAGAGTTCTTTCTCTGGGCGTAGCTGGTTCAGTTCATTACTGCCCCCTTGGAACTGATTTGCTTCATCTCGTTGCTGAGGATGGCCAGGTCCATCAGAACTGGTCATCATATAGTATTGTTGTTGAAGTATATAATGATCTCCTGGTCCTGCTCATTTCACTCAGCATCAGTTCGTGTAAGTCTCTCCAGGCCTTTCTGAAATCATCTTGTTGGTCATTTCTTACAGAACAATAATATTCCATAATATTCATATACCACAATTTATTCAGCCATTCTCCAACTGATGGGCATCCATTCAGTTTCCAGTTTCTAGCCACTACAAAGAGGGCTGCCACAAACCTTCGTGCACATACAGGTCCCTTTCCCTTCTTTATGATGTCTTTGGGAAATAAGCCCCTGCTGGTCATTTCTTACTGAACAATAATATTCCATAACATTCATATACCACAATTTATTCAGCCATTCTCCAACTGATGGGCATCCATTCAATTTCCAGTTTCTAGCCACAATTGCTGCCACAAATATTTGGCAAATTTCTTTAAGTATATTCTTGTGTAATTATCTTAATTATGAGGTAAATACTGTTGGCATAATCATTCCTATTTTACAAATGAGGAAATTGAGGTTAGAGAGGTTATGTGACATCCTCATGATTATGTCACTACTAAGTTGCAGAGACAGTATATGCCTCAAGATCTCTTCTGATTCAAGGGCCAACATTTTTTATTACTGGCTATAATCTTCTTGACATTCTGATTAACAGGATCAAAAATCAAAATATCTTAAAAGGGTAAAACAATGGACAGAATCTTATGAGATAAAATTTAATGAAAATAATGTAAAACACCACATTTGACTTGGGGAAAAAATGCTGCTTCACAAGTAAAATAAGAGTCATACCTCCATAATTGTTCATATTAAAATAAGATTTAGGCATTTTACTGAACTAAAAGCTGAGTACAAATAAGCATTGTAACATGGCAAATGAAAAAAACCTAATATGATCTTACACTAAATTGAGAGACAATATCTGAAACAAGGAAGGGTTCAGTCTGCTCTAGTCAATTCAGATCAGAATAAGTGTATTCAATTCTTAGGACTATGTTTTAGGAAACAAATAGATACATTACAGTTTGAATAGAAGAGGGTAAAGAGAATGGTAAAGAAGCTGGAATTCATGGATAGAAAGAGAGGGCAAAGGTCTACAAGATATTTTGATGGGGTATGAAAAGACTGAGATGACTATTTTCATTAATTTAGAGGTTCATCATGTGAGATGGATTTAGCTTGGTTCTGATTGTCAGCAAAAAGAACTACAAAGAGTAAAAGTTTCAGAAAGATTTGAATAAAAGAAAAGCTTCCTAATGATTAGAGACATCCCCCAAAAGAAGGAAAAGTTTTGGGAAATAGTGACTTTGTCCTTATTAGAGGTGTTTAGTAAAAGCTGGATGGACATATTTAATGTATGATATGAAAGGATTCTTATGTAAGTAGGTATTGCATCAAGTAACGACCAAGATTACTTCTATTTCTGATAACCTGTTACATTACAAATAATAAAATTCTTATATAGAAAATGAAAGAAAAAATACTAAATATCAATAAAGTTTTCTTCACCACTAAATTTACATCATCATAAACCTAAACATCATAAGGAACTAGCAAGTAGTTATGTACAGGAACCAATTCAGAAAACAATATTTTTGGAAAATCTCAAGTCTTTTATGTCAACAATAACTATAATTTTCCTGGCAAATGTTCATGGTTTAATGATATGTCAAGATAACGTTACCTGAATAATGAATTAAAAATTTAGCATTCCATAGGATTAGAGAATTTTTGACTGAAGCAGATAACATCTTCACTTAGGATTCAGGGCAAAGAAGGGACCTTAGAGATAACTGATTTATTACTTTAAATAATGCTTCTATCATAGCTAGTCAAATAGATTTGTTAAGAATAATAACAAGTGACATTTATGTACTGCTTTATATAGATCATCTCATTAAGTCAGAACAACACTAATTCATCTACCTCTACATCTCAAGATACATATAGTTGCATGCTACTTGAAATAGAACTGTTCAGGATTTATGGATAAGAGACCAACTATTTATGGCACACAAAAAGAAGGATGCACAGACACATGAACCAATCAGCTATTCTGGCCACCCAATTCTAATCTATCTCTTCTGTGCCGTGAGAAGCAAAGATGCAGGTTCTGGCAAACATTGTGGAGTGACTGGCAGAAGAACAGCCCAGTTTGTACACATCTGTGCCAGTAAGAATCCCAAAAGCTCAGAAGAATGAATAAGTATCAAGCAATACAAGGAAAAACTTCGAAACATACATTTGGTCAGCCCAGATCTATATAAAGAAGGTGGCAGAATTCTGAGTACAGAGCAGGTAGCCATGCAGAAAAGCTAGATCCAGGAGATTAGTGCCTAGAATCCTTGTATAGCCCATGGACAATGGATGAGTGACGGACAAAAGTGGAGTCTATATCTTTGGTCCTTAATGGGATAAGGAACCCGAAAAGTTCATGTGATAAAGATAATGATCACAATGTGCCCTAGAATTTTCACATGCCATAGATGTCTTTCTTGAGCTGCCTCTGAGACTTTTACAAAACACATTGTACTCAGAAGTAGTAATAGTATAATCCCAGATAAAACAAATCAGAAGTCAGAAACATCCCACCATATTTTCCAGAAGATCACAGAGTCTATCCTTGACATAATAATTCATTTAGAACAAAAGACTGGGAAAAATCAATAAGAATGCCATGAAAATATCATAAATCTATGGTCTCCAAAGACACAACAATAAGTAACTCTTTAGTATCTAAAAACAACATCTTAAACAAAAACACATTTTGGCCAAAACCTCAATTAAAAGGCCTGGAAAATATGTTAAGAGTTACAAAACTAAATTATGACTAAAATTAGAGCTTTAGAGAAAAGAACTGGAAATGAAAGAAAAGCTCTGGGAAAAAAAAGAATGAAATGAAGAATAAAAAGTTTAGTAAAGTAGGAACAAAACAGTATTTAAGAGACAATTCTTGAAAATAAGGATGGACAAATCAGAAATCAACGACCTCCTGACACAACAAGAAATATTAGAAAGAAAAATGCAAAGTCTGAAGAAAATTAGAAGAAAACATAAGGTTTCTTCTGTCAAAAGTAAGTGATTCAGATAACAGGTCACAGAAATATAACCCAGAATTCACTAGACTAACTGAAAACCTCAACCAAAAAAAATAAAAGCCTAAATAAAACATTCCAAAGTATCATGAAAGAAAAATTTTAGACTAATCATAATAAGAAGATAACTTCTTAAAAGAATACCCAAAATGAAAACTTTCAGGAGAAATATAACCAAAGGCCAGAGTTTTCAGGCTAAAGAAAAAATATATTACAAATAGCCCTAATGGAAAAAATTAAAATACCATAAAACCACAGTTAAGATCACAGAAGACTTGGCAGATGCAAAAGAGAGGAAAGCTAAAAAAATATATCAAATGGAAAAAATAAAGTCTTATGACCAATAATAGCTTACTTTAAACACACACATACACACACACACACACACACACACACACACAAAAGTAGAGAGGAACATAGAAAATTTAATCAATTTGATCGATTATAAGAGATAATTATGTCTTTATGTACTAATAGCAAGAGAGGAGAATATCCCTCAGAACGGGGTGTTGGTCACATTTTCATTATCTTAAGAGGAAATAAAAGTAGGGCAATATAAATAAAACACTAGCAGAAAAGGAGAGGGAAAGTGTAGGGAACTTACACTTTCACATAAATAAGGTATATTAGAACAAGAATAAACAGAGTAATAGTCAGTGGGCCTACTTTCATACTAGATGAGTTAAATCATGGGGTTGAGGAAGGGAAGGGGAGGACAGAAAGAGGAGGAAAGGAGAAAAAGAAGAGAGAGACAGGGACACAGAGAGAAGAAGCATGGAGGAAAAAAAGGAGGAAGAAAGAAAAGAAGGGATAAAGGGACAGGTAAGAGAAAGAGAGCAAATAGGTACCTGGGAAAGGGAGGATTGAGAAACATGCAAAATTGAGGGAGGCGGTTTGTAAAAAACAAAAAATACATATTTTAATTACATCATGAGTTGGAAAGTGAAGAAGAGATAAAAAGGAAAGAGATAAAGGCTAAAAATCAGTGACTAAAGTCTGTGTAATGGAAAAAATGTCACAGGAACAAAAGCAGATCAAATAAATTATATATCACTGTGATTAAACACATTCTCTCATCATTCCTTTCTTCTTTGTAAAGGATGAGGTAGGGACAAAAGGGAAAAAAGCATAAAATAATAGGAACAACAATAACCGTAAACATTCATGGAATGAACTCACATAAAAAAATGAGGATAGTAGTAAAATAGAATAGAAAGTTGAATCTAAATATACACTGCTTTTAAAGAATACATTAAAAGATTTAAACAGAATTTTTTAAAGGGGGCTAGATAATATAATAATAGTGGGAGATTTTAATGCCCATACCTGAGAGTTGCACAAATTTCATAGAAATATTAAAAAAAAGGGAAAAAACCAAAGTTGAACAAACAGTTAGAAAATAGACCTAAAAATATTACAGGCAGCTAGATGGTACTTTGAATAGAGTGTTGGACTTGGACTTGCAATTAGTAAGAAGTGAACTTAATTCCTGCCTCTGACTCTTACTAGTTGTATGATCCTAGGGAAACAATTTAACTTTTCTAAGATTCTGAATGCTCCTCTGCAAAAAAAAAAAAAAAAATGGAGATAATAAAATAAACCACATCACAGGTTTTTTGCAATGATTAAATAAGATAATAATAATCCAAGAAATCTTTAATTGTGACTAAATTGGATTTATGTAAGGGATACAAAGATAGTTCCTTTTGGGGAAAATGACTAGCATAATTAAATTATATTAAAAATAAAACTAACTCTAAGATATAGAAAGCCTTTGCCAAAATATAACATCCACTTATGCTTAAAACAAAACAAAATATTTATTAATACAGAGGAATATAATTGGTTTCAAAAAATGTAAAAAAAATCTTTTAAATGTAACTGGGGAAAATATCAAATGAATAAAGAGAAAAAAGAATTTTGGTAAGGCAATTGGGGTTAAGTGACTTGCCCAGGGTCACACAAAAAAAAATACATTTTGACCATAGCTAAGAGACAAAAGAAAGAAATTAAAGATGTACAGACAGGCAAAGAGACCATAAATCTATCTTATTCAACTAATGAAATAATGGTTTTAGAGAATTTCAGATGGTTTAGAAAATTTTAGAAAATGAGCAAAAAGAACCCTAATGACACAATAGCTTTAGCAAAGTTGCTAGCTACAAAATAAATGCACAAAATCAACATTTCTACATAATAAAAAATACTTGAAGCAAAAAAGAGCGATGCCATTTCAAATACCTATAAAATGCATACAATATTGGGAAGCCAATCTACCAAAGGATACAAAATAATTTTATACCATAGATTCAGTTACAAAATATTTCTTAAAAAAAGAAAGAACTGAAATAGGGAGATGAATGCTCCATGCTCATAATTGGCATGCCAAGATAATAAAAAGAAGCTATATTACCAGTTAATATACAATTTAATGTTATATCTATCAAATTATCAAGAGGACATTTTACAAAGTTCAGTAAAATAATAATATAATTAATTTTCAGAAAAGGAAAATCTAATATATCAGTTAATTAAAAAAGATAGAAATAAAAGGGAAATAGCACTCAACCTACACAACTCATGGTTTAAATACAAAGAAGAAAATAAATGTAAGACAAAAATGAATCAGAAATACAGGAATTCAATAATACAATGTTTGATAAACTAAAAAGTAAATTACTCAGCAAAGAATTCTCTATTTGATAAGATTTGCTGGGAAAAGGGAAAGCATTTTGGCAGATATTAGGTATATGCTAATATTTTATACCACATTCTACAATAAATTCAAAACATAATAAATTTTATATCATTTATAAAGTAAGAAGTATATATCTCTCACAGGGATAAGTTTAGAGGATATATTCTTAACCATAGAAGGAATGAAGACAATCACAAAATATTACAAAATATTAAATATGTAATACTGATTACATTAAATTCAAAAGCTTTTGCACAAACAAAATGATTGGATTAAAGATAAGGGAAGAAATAATATGGAAAAAAAATTTTTGCCAAACTTTTGTTTAAGAGTTTGGTATTAAAGATATAGAGATATCAAATAAAAATAATATAAGAATATTCAAGACCAGAAACTATTCCCCACGTACATCAGTTGTTGGAATCTTTACAAACTGTTAAGCCATCAGAGTTGATAGACACAATAATTATCTAATTTGGCATGGTTCAATGATTGATTTGATCTCGGAAGAAGATGTTTTGGGCTGGAACTTGGAACAAAGTACTCAAGTACAACTGATAGGCAATAATGCTTGTGTTCACACCTCCCTTGAAGTTCTTGGGGCCAGAGAGCACTCTGGGAGTTAACCCAGAATCCCATTCTCTCCAGAAGGAGGAATTAACCTTTGGGAGATCATATATATAGAAGAAGCTCTTAGAGCTTAAAAGAATTTCTCCAGAACATTGACTGGGTTTGGAGAGGAGCACTCTGCAAGGAAGCCCACAAGCCCTATCTTCAAGGCAAGAGAGATTCATGGCATCTTCCAACTTGGTGCTGGCTGGAGACTGCCAGCCAAGCTTGGAGAAGCCAAGGACAAAGCTGCAAGAGCTCTTGGAACCAAGCAGAGAGACAGGCCTGAGCTAATGGGGCTATATTGAAGGACACAATAAAAGATCTGAACTTTTATCAGCTGGCTGCGATTTTGGAGTAATTATTTACTTGTAACTGAAACTAAGGCTGCCTCCAGAAAACCTCCCCAAGAAACCTGCTTTCTTCCAGAGAGAACCATCTTATTATTATTTTAAAGAACAAAAACACCAACATTTTGGCACCCAATGTGGAGCCAAAAGCCCACAAGCCCTCTGTCCGAGGCAAGAGAGATTCATTACAACTTCCACGTTGGTGCTGGCTGGAGGCTGAAGATAGCAGAGGCAGGAGCAAAGGACAAAGCTGCAAGAGCTCTTAGAACCAAGCAGAGAGATAGGCCTCAACTAACCGGGCTATTTTGGAAGGAGAAATAAATGTTTGCATTTTTACCAGCTGGCTGCATTTTGGAGTAATTATTGATTGTAACTGAAATTAAGGCTGCCTCCAGAAAACCTCCCCAAGAAACCTTCTCCCAGAGAGAACCATCTTATTATTTTAAAGAAGAAAAAACACCAACAATCAGTAATCAAAAGATATGAGCAAATTGTTCTCAAAATTAGAAATATAAACTATTTACAATAATATAAATTAATTCATTAATTATTTAACTAATAAGAGAAATGTAAGTCAAAACAATCCTGAGCTTTCATCTCATACCCACCAAACTGACATGGATGGCAAAAGATAACAGTCAGTATTGAAGGGAGAGGCATGATAAATGAACTGATCCAACCATTCTGAAAAGCAATTCGAATCCTTTTGAATCCATTTGATCCAGCAATATCACTATTAGGTCTGCATCCTAAAGAGATCAAAGAAAAGGGGAAAATAATGTACATGTGCAAAAGTATTTATACCAGTTCTTTTTATGATTGCAAAATGTTAGAAATTGAGGGGAAGCCCATCAATTGAGGAATGGCTGAACAAGCTGTGGAATATGAATGTAATGGAATACAAATATGCATAAGGTAAGATGAAGAGGCAGAGATTTCAAGAAAACCTGGAAAGAGTTGTATGAAGTGATGCAAAATGACATGAGCACAACCAAGAAAACAGTGGATTCAGCATCTTTGTTTGATGATCAACTATAAATGACTCAGCTCTTTTCAGCAAAGCAATGATCTTAGCCAAGCACAAATGATGTAAAAAGGAAAATGATGTCCATACTCAGATAAAGAACTGATGGATAGACCAATGCATATTTTTTCACTTACATTATTCTTTCTTGTATTTTTTTTCTTTCAATCTGTTTCTTTTTTCACAATTGTGATTAATATGTAAGTATGTTTTAGATGATAGCACATGTATAAAGCATATCAAATTCTACCCAAATCTACAAAAAAAAAAAGAAAGAAAGAAAGAAAGAAAAGAAAAGAAAGGAAGAGAGGGGGAAAGTTTTGATATCAAAATCTTGTAAAATGAATGCTAAAAAATTTCTGCACATGTAATTAGGAAAAGTATTATTAAAATTTTTAAAAATGAGCAAGACAAGTTAATTGATTTACAAGGAGAAATAGTAAAACAAAAATACTAAAGGACTTCAATATAACCCTTTTACACTGAAATACACCTAAATACATATAAATAAGAATATAGTTAATAATTTGCATCTCTGGAGATTACTGAATGAAAAATGAAGAAACATACCTATTTCTTAGCTATGAATTGGACCATCATAAAAATTAGCCGGATAGTAGGACACAAAAACTATCTAAACACATATAGACAAACAGAAATACTAACAACAAATTTTATTTTATGTTCAATAAAAGACCTTTGAAAAATACTTTAAAGTTAATTGAAAACTAAAGATTTCACAGGTCAAAGGATAAATCAAAGAGAAGAGATAACTTCATGAAATGACTACAATTAGTGGAAAATTTATAGAAAGTAAGAAAGAAAAAAGGAGAGGAGAGGAAGGAAAAAAACATATCGCTGATTTGGATATACAGCCTTTTTAATGGAAAAGCAATAAATTTTAATTAAAATATTAGAATAAGAATACTGAAATATTAAAGAAGAGATAATAACAAACTTCAATGAAAAAAAAAACAAAAGGTCAGAAACTTCAAAGAAATCAGGGGGTAAAAAGATGTAAAGTAAGCAAATTTAGTAGTATTAGACCTTAAACTACTATAAGATGAAATGATTTTTAAAGAATAAAATGAATAATTTTGATTATTTTAAATTAAAATTCTCTTGAATAAATAAAAATTATGCAGCCAAGAAGAGAAAAAATGAAGGGAAACAGGGGAAAATCTTTCATAGTCAATTTCTGAGATAGAATATGATCAGGTTGAAATATTGTTGTAGTCTGGGAAACAATGAGTTGGTTGATTTAGAAAAACATGTAAAGGCTTAGCTTTATGAAAGAAGATGCTATCCATCCCCAGGGAAATAGATGACAAGTGGAAATAAGAATAGTTGAGTCTTTCAGAAATGTATATGGGTGTTATAGTGTAATATGTATATATTAATAGATATCAATTTATATGAATGTGTATATGTGTGTATATATGTATATAAATATGTTTATGGGTATATGCATATTAAATGTATTATTGTCCGTGTGTGTGCACTTGCACCAAACTGTAACTATCATTAGGGGAAGGAAGGTAGATACAGGAAAAACTAAGTAAAAAGTGCCCAGCAGAAAAAAAGAAAAAAGAAAACCTACAAAGAAGAAAAGAAAACTGGGACAGCTTTGAAAACAATTTGTGGTATTTATTACATAGATTTTCTTGAAATGGAAATGTATTTTTGTATTCTGAATTTTTTCTTATATACATACTGTGTACATGGAACATTTTCCCCTTATTTTGTACTTAAATTTAAAAACAAAATAAATAAATTTTCAGTGTGAGCATTTATAAGGCTGAAAATTATTTTGAAAATATGAAACATTACCCAAACTGAAAGCAAAATTTTAAATGATGAATAAAACAAGGAGTTATTTTAAGAGGAAAAACAATAAATAAACCATTAGCTAGTCTGGCTAACAGAGATAAGAAAACAAAATTGCCATTAAAAAGTAGATTTCACAACAAATGAAGGAAAATAAAGGAAATTTTTCCAACTATTGTTGCCAAATTATATGCCAACAAAATTAACTATGTAAATAAAATGCATGAATGCTTATGAAAAATACATAACACACAAGTTACTAAAAGACAAGAAAGTGAGAATTTTAAAAAAATAATTGCTAGGTAAAGAAAAAGAAGCCAAAAATGATATACAAGATTTGGGGGTAAGAATTAAACATTTGAAAAAATTGCTGGGAAAATTGGAAATCAATTTGGCAGAAAGGAGGTACAGACCAATATCTCACATGATATAGCAAGATGAAGTCAAAGTAGATAAATGATTTAGATATGAAAGGTGATATAAGTAAATTAGGGTAGCATAGAAAAATGTACTTGTCAGATCTATCATTAAGGGAAGAGTTTATGAGAAACAAGAGAGAAAAGATTACAGGGTATAAAATAAATATTTTTGGTTACATGAAATAAAAAAGCTTTTGTAAAACAAAACCAATGCACCTATATTAAGAAGAAAAATAGGATATTAGGGGGGAAATTCTGACAGACATAATTTCTCAAGTAGATAGAGCACAAGAGGGGAACGTTAAGCTTGCAAGCCATTTAAGCCCACAAAATCATTTAGTCTGACCCTACCAAGGCAACTGCATGAAACCAACAACCTCCCACAGCTCAAGTTCTTTAAACTGATAATTTTGCATGGCCCACAAATGATGTTACAAGATTTCCAAATGGCCATTGGCAGAAAAAAAAAAGGTGACTCTTTTCTGATATGTAGAAGTGAGTGAAATGTGGAATAAAAAACCAAGTCATTCCCCAATTGATAAATGGTAAAAAGGATATGAAGAGATATTTTTCAGAAGAAATCAAAGCTGTTAATGGTCACATGAAAAAATGTTCAAAAACACTTCAGATTAGAGAAATACAGATTAAAACAATTTTGACACTCCCACACACCTATTAGATTAGCTAAAATGACAGAAAAGGAAAATGACAGAGGTTGGAAAGAATTTCTAAAAATTTAGAAGTAGTCTAACCATTTTGGAGAACAAGTGAGAACTATGCCTTAAGTACTATAGAAATGTGCACACCTTTTGACCCATCAAAACCACTACTAAATCTGTATCCCAATAAAATCAAATAAAAGAGGAAAGGATCCATTTGTACAAAAACATTTATAGCAACTTTTTGTAGTAGCAATGCATTGGAACTGAAGTGATGCTCATCAAGTGAGGAGTAGTTGAACAATTTATGATATATGATTGTGATGGAACACTATTGTGTTATAAGAAGTGATGAGCAAGATGGTTTCAGGAAAACCTGGGAAGACATACATGAATACATGTAAACTGAAGGAAGCATAACCAAGAGAACACTGTACACAGTAACAGGAATTTTGTAATATGATCAACTATGAATGACTTAGCTAATCTGAGCAAAGCAATGAACTAAGACAATTCCAAAGGATTCCATTATGATTATCAAGAAAATCTATCTATCTCCAGAGAAAGAACTGATAAAGTCTGAATGCTGATCAAAGCATATTTCTTTAAAAACTTACTTCAATTTTCTTGGAGTTTTTTTTGGGGGGAGAGGGATTTGTGTTTTCTTTCACAACACAGATAATAGAAGTATATTTTGTATGACTACACCTATAAATCTTTTATCAAATAGCTTCACTTCTTAATTAGATGGATGTAGAGAAAATTTGGAATTTGAATTTTAAAAAAATAAAAAATACAACATGTTTTTATGTAATTTCAAAAAATATAGAAAAGGCTCACATTAAAAAAATATGAAATATAATGTACCTTTATACATTATGGGAAGATTTGCATGTATAGGTAATAATCTAAGTAAAAAGAGCCAAGAAAAAATATACACAATAACAACAACAATATAAGTAAAAGAAGAACTATAAAACAATCAAATAAATTTTGCATAATTGCAAAGAAGAAATATGGTCCCAAATATGACATACAGTAATATATTCCCTCTTGCTTCCTTAGCAGAAATAGATGGTATATGGTTTTGAAATATTGCATATACATTCAAACATTTTCAATGTAGTAATATGTTTTACTAATTTTTATCTTCTTACTCTTTTAAAATTTAAAAATAACATTGGTCATATGGGATGTCACCTTGGACAGTGCTAGGGAGAATTGTACTAAGTGAAATACTGGTGATGTAAAAAAGATATCAAAACAAATTTATTTTTTCATGTTGCATAATATAAAATGCATACATGTATATATATATAGAAACCATCTATATTCAGGATATAACTAATAAAACCTATCAGGAAGAGATATAATGAGATATTTCATTGAAACAAATTAAAGAGTTTGTAAAATATTTGGAAATCTACCTACCAACATACATAGGAACTGTAGGAAAACAACCTTAACAGAAATAGACTGATCTAAATAACTGATGATATATGTTAACTGTCCAGGAGTGGTTTAAGCCTATATAATTAAAAATGCAATAAAAAAACTTTTTATTTAAGCCTTACCAATGAAGTTACCAAAAGATTCTAAAACAGATACAGAAAAAAATTCATCAACAATTCAAATAAAGAATTAAGAATCTCAAGGGAAAAAATGAATATAAATGAAAAAATGGACCAATATCAAACTATACTACAAAACAGTAATCACCCAAACATTTTAGTATGTGTTAAAATATCAAGCGGTCTGTCATTGGAATAGAATAAATATACAACATACAGAAGCAAACAATTAAAGTAGATTAGTGTTCAATAAACTCACAAATCTTAATCACTGGCACAAAAGATTCACTATTCAACAAAAACCGCTAGGAAAACTGGGAAGGAGTATGTCAGAAATTAAGTACAGATCAATATTGCTCACTATAAACCAAAATAACCTCCAAGTGGATATGGTACATCATGAACAAATTAGAGGAAAATAATAGAAAATATCTTTCAGAACTATCTATAGACAAAGACTTCATGACCAAACAAAGGACAGAGATAAAATGGACACCATAGATTACATAAATTTTAAGAGTTTTTCTATAAACAAACCAATTCATTAAAATAAGAATGGAAATAAGTGATTGAAGGGGGGAACTTTACTACCAGTTTCTTTGATAAAGGTATTAACGACTATGAAGAAGCTCTTTTCTCCAAGATAAAAATAACCAAACGATATGAATAAGCAGGTTTCAAAGAAGAAATTCAAGCTATCAACAACCATGAGAAAACATTGCAAAAATGCTAGTGATTCAGGCACTTTAGAGCAACAGTGAGGTTCTTCCTCATACATACTAGAGTAGTAAAGTTGAAAGAAAAAGAAAATGGCAAATGTTGAGGGAGCTGCAGGAAAACAGACACACTGATACAATGGCAATAGACTGTGAATTTGCCTAGCCATTCTGGATAGGAGTTCAGGAATGTGGACATAAATTTACTAAAGAGAACATAAGTATACCATTACCAGGCATAGAGCCCAAAAAGATCAAAGATAGAGGAAAAGGTCCTTTATGAAAAAAAATGTTTATAGCAGCCTTTTCTGTGGTGGTAAAGAACTGGAACCTAAAAGTCTGTCCCTTAATTTTCCAACATGGCCTGTGGAAATCTCTTTTGATTCACTTTGTTTATTTTCAAAAAGTTTTTTTCCTTCAGTAGGGGAAAGGTAGGACAGAAATGGAACATTTGGATACTTTACCCCATCTTCCCAAAAATGCAAGGAGCATATGGAAGACCAGAAAAAATTATAGACAAGTAATAGAGCTTTGAAAGTTACAGCTGGAACTCATAATACACTTTAAAATAAAAGCAATCTTTATGTAACAAATACTGTCAGTTTCATTTAACTTTTTTTTAGATAGAAGATATGGACATGCTCATTTCAATTTGTATTAAGTTCAGAATAAAGCTAAAATGCAATAAAAAGAAAAGGAAACAGGGTCACTGAAACATTTTGAAAAAAATGGACAGAAGGGAACAAGAAGGAAGTGCAAAGGGAAAATGAACAAACAAAAGTTTCAAAGGTAGCATATAAAAAGCAAAAGTTCTATGTAAGAGAAATTTCTCAATTCACACAGAATATATTATTTTCTTCATTGTGTTCCATTTCATATGTGGATTTTCTTTTCTTTTGGTATGAAATTCAGACTATTTTAAAAATAGTACTTTGATACCCCATGATCTTCCTTAGATACCAGATCCTTAACTTATGTGTTTGTCAGCAATTTTCCATAGGTATTTAAGATGAATGCTTTATTTAATGAACATTTATTCTCTTTTTTTGCATGTCACTCTTAAATAAGGTAGACACTTAGTAAATTTTCATTGTGCTAAATTAACATATTCACCTTATGTGTCCTTTGTATAATATAGCCTGGTCCAGATTCTTTTCACATCTTTGGCTCCTTTCTTGCCATTTCTACTTCCTCATATAAAACACTAGAGAATGATGTATTAGGTTCTAAGGTTACAGTAGTGATCTTCTAATATTTGGATTTCTTCATCTAATAAGTTCCTAATTCATTGCACTTCACGATTATCTAGACCATATCTCTTCTGTTTCCCAAGGAAAAGACAGAAAACTCTGCCAAATGACATCTCAAGTCTAGTTATACATGGCCTACGTCAGTTCTCTGAATGAACATCTAGTTAACTTAATCAGTATGAATGTTCCACTCATCTTACTGGCTCCCAGGAAAAAGTTGAAGGAAGTTGATAAAGTCCAGGAGAATAGTCAGATAAGAAATTATGAGTGGTACCGTGACAAAGAACATCTTCTTTAAATGGGGAATCATGGAAAAGTTCTCTGATGTTCAGCCTCCCTACCTTCTCTAATTATAATGTCTAGAGATGCAAAAACACAAAAGTCCTTAACTACTTAGTAAAAGAGTAATAAAAGTGGAGCCTCACTAGAACACTATTTAGAATTCTGTGTGTCTCATACCTTGTCTTGTAAGCCATCACAAAGCAAGAAATTATTATAAGTACCAACACCTTCCTACACAATGGAAACCCAAGATGGCATTATAATGAGGTTCCAGTGCATATTCATACAACCTCTTTCTTCACCCCTTTCATTCTCCATGAAAGATACCATTCTATTTCAACTTCTCAAAAAAGTTAGATATCAAATTCTTCAAAATGAAGATTAAATGTAAAGAGCTTTTTCCCTGAAGGTAAATGTATTTTGGAGTAGTGGTGCAAGAAGGAAAGACATTTAGGTGGGGAGAGCAACTGAAGGAATAGAAGGTCAGATAAAAACAAATAGAAGAAAATAAGCCTGTAGCCAGTCATAGAATCATTTACCCATTCAACAACCATCTACAAAGAGTTTACTTTATATACATATAGATACACACATATATGTATGCATACATATATACATGATAAATATATATGTGTGTGTATGTCTGATATTGTGATGGAGGTGCAAAACTTCAGCTCTCATCTTCAAGGATCTTCATGATTAAATATACACAGTGATGTCAGATTTACTCATTAATTTCCTTGTAAATTGTTAAGAATTGGGGCAGCTAGGTGATATAGTGGTTAGAGCACTAGCCCTGAAGTCAAGAGGACCAGAGTTCAAATCGGGCCTCAGATACTTTTAACACTTCTGGATGTGTGATCTCGGACAAGTCACTTAACCCCAATTGCCTCAGCAAAAAAAAATTTTTTAAGAACTTATATATATTAAAGAGTCCTAAGGTATATGCCCCTTAATAAGGCAGTGATATATGCATTATAGATTTCTGACGAGAGTTTGTTACTTTAATAACACTCAACTCAGTGGTAAAGAAATCTAGTGAAGATTTACAAAGAAGTGCAAAAAATTAACTTTGCCAAGTATTGCATCATCATCTGCGGTACTATTAGAGCACATTCTCAATTATCCATTCTAATGGCAGGCGGAAAAATATGGCTCATGAGAAATTGACTAAGAAAGTCAATTTATTCAAATTTTGAACAGCTGAAATATGTAATAGGAAAACTGACTCTGGAAGTAGCGAGAATATGGGAAAGAAAATACAAGACAAAAGAGTATTAACAACATTGCACCAAAAAAATGCTTTTATAACTGTGCATACCCTTTGGTCCAGCAGTGACACTACTGAGTCTGTATCCCAAAGAGATCATGAAAGAGGGAAAAAGACCCAGATGTGCAAAAATGTTTGCAGCAGTTATTTTTATAGTGGCAAGAAACTGGAAATTGAGTGGAAGCCTATTAGTTAGGCAATGGCTAAATAAGTTATGGCATGTGAATATCATGGAATAGTATGTCTTATAAGAAATGATAAGCAGGCTAATTCCAGAAAAGCCTGGGCTTATATAAACTGATGTTCATGTGAACTAAGTGAAATAAGCAGAACCAAGAGAACACTGTACACAGTAAAAGCAAGATTATATAATGATCAACTGTGATGGACTTGGCTCTTCTTAGCACTGCAATGATTCCAGACAATTCCAATAAAATTGGGGTGGAAAATGCCATCTGCTTACAGAGAAAGAACTATGGGCAATGAATATTGATTGAAGCATAGTATTTTCACCTTTTTTGTTTGTCTTTTCTCTTTTTTGGTTCTTCCCCCTTTTAGTCTAATTTTTCTTATACAAAATGACAAATATGGTATATTTGAAAGGATTATATTGGTTTAACCTATATCAGATTGTTTGGTGTCTCGGGGAGAGAAGGGGTAAAGGAAGGAGGGAGCGAGAAAAATTTGGAACATGAAGTCTTACAAAAATAAATTTTGGAAACTAAAACAAATGCATTTATAACTGAAATTTGTTCTTTCATAAGGAATGATAAGGATCCAGAGAAATGAATATCATGGGGCAACTGCAACTTGTGGCATGTTTCTTACTATATGGCCACCAAGATCATAAAAAGATCAAAACTTTCAGCCCACAGAAGACATATCAGATGACAAGGAGCCTGAAGATATACTATGAGATATGAAAGATTACCATAGGGAAGAAGCAAATACTGCCATGTGGCAGTGCCTGAAGACTGCCTTCCACCTCCACTATACCAGAACAATGGCACCTGATCAAGGTATATAGCCTTGTTTTGCCTATGGTGAAATAGCCTCCAGATATTTCACAATTTCTGTCTTCTTTATATCAGATTTTCCTTGTGTTCCAGAATCACTAGTTACGGCTCTTGAAGAACTTGTCTTGAATTATGAATTGTGGATAATATTTCAATAACATGGAGACAGCAGCCTTTGGAAACAAGCATATTTTGTTAATCAAGGTTTATGCCTCAACGTTCTTATTACTATTGGGTAATCCTTGAAAACTTGGGTCAACGAATACAAAATTGTTTTCCATAACTTTTAAGGATTACATTAGCAGTTTACTCTGGCAGTTATTTTTTCTTTCATATGCAAAAAACCCAAACACAATTCTACCTACTACAACAGCTTCATTCTGGGGTTTTTTTGGGGGGAGAGAAAGGTTTAATATTGGAAGAACCATGATAGACCTACCCAGAATTAGAGGGTTGATAGAATCTGTGAGGATGAATCTGCCTTCAGGACACTGCTGTATCAGCATCCTTGCCATTTGCTGAATAAAAGCTGATAAACAGTAAAATCAATTTAAACAATCATAACAGTTAATGCATTCTACTGTGTATTACCAGCTCTAGAGAAAGTGGGGCTGTTAGATATTAAAACCTACTGCATCTAAGGCAGGAAAGAGACTAACTAAACTCCTTTCCTAATTTATTTTTCCATATAGTTTGTTTTTGTTTTCTGAATGTGGGTATTTATCATTTGTGATCATATTTCTCTGAAGTATTATATTTATCTTCTATATCCAAAAGATATTGGTTAGTAAAAAAGTTAGAGAAAAAACAGTATTAGTACTCATATTTTTCTCTTAGCTTTTCCTCCTGATAATTGTATCAGTTTTGTAATTGTATGCATGTGTGTACATATATATGCATCCTTCTATTTCTAATCTGTATATTATATAGATATAAATATGAATTAAAATCTTCCTCATTCCTATTTAAAATAATATCCAGTGGTTTAATTTTCATTGAGTTCTGAGGTCACTGAAAAATAATTAAATTTACCTTCTCCCTCCAAAAAGTTGAGGACCAGTTTTTTGTATAAAGTATTTTAACTAGGAAATGAAGATGCTGAATTGCAAAATCCATTGGAAGCTTCATTGGTAGGGTTTTTCCTTTGGTTTTTTTTTTGTTTGTTTGTTTATTTGTTTTGTTTTGCTTTGTTCTGTTTTTTTTATCAATACTCTAGGACCTATTGATGAAATTGTGGCTGAGTGAGGGAATGTTAATCTCCTCCATCTTTGTTTAATTAGAATACAGCTGCACACTGTTAAGTGTCACAACAAGGGGCTCCTCTGAAAGAAGTTAACTTCAAGACTTTCTGAGTATCTGCTTTATGGACTGGCTAGCTATAACAAAATCAAATATATGGACTTGCAGATATCTTGGTGCTAATGACAAGAGCAAACTGCTATATTTGGTTGATTAAAATTGGCATTCTACAGGAGTGTAAAAATTAAAGTGAATTCAATTAAAATCTCCACACACAAGTATTATTTCAAGGATATTTCAATATTGATTTTTCTTCTATCATGGAAAATAAACTGAAACTCATTTCTGTAGGGAGATTTAAGAATTCGTCTTTGTAATATTCTGTATCTCCAGATATTTGGAAGTACTCACTAGTTTTTGAATGCACTAAGTCTGTTAACAAGTATAGACAATAGAAGAGTAGAATCTTCACTTTGGGCCACAATTTTATGGAAGTGTACTTTGCTAACATTTTCCAAATCATCTTTCTGTCCATATAGACTCACTGCTCTCTTTCTCCTTGATTATGGTTCTCATTAAGCTGAGAAAAATAAAATGGAGACTAAACAGACAAAGAAAATGAATCTCCCCAACTGGTCCAAGATTTCCTTTAGTTCTTCTGGCTTATTCTTTTCTCTCCTGAACTCAAAGATGAATATCTGCATCTTCATCTGTTATATGTAAATGGAACATGATAAGTGCTTAAGTAATGCTTATTGATGACTGTCAGAGAACACAAAATGATAGAATAGTAGTTTTAAGTGGAAAATTTCAGATCTGTTTGCTCTATTATCAGAAAGTAGAGTAATGCTTAGCCTGGGAGATCAACTTACTAAAGATAACAAAAGTTCTAAAAAATAGAAAACACTATGATAGAATAAAATTTGATGTAACTTCTTAGGATTATCATTCCACAGAGACTGCTCTCTCCAAAGTTACTAATGATTACTCAGCTACCAAATCTACTGGGTTTTTCTAATTGTTTATTCTCCTCAATCTCTCAGGCTTTTGACATTCTTGATCATTTTCTCCCCCTTGACACTCTGTCCTCTCTAGATGTTCAGGACACCCTTCTCTCCTGGTTTTACTTCCATCTATACAAGTACACCTTTTCTATAGCCTTTGCTGGATCCTCCCCCAAATGTTGACTTCTGTTGACATCCCCCAAGGTTTTCTCCAGGCCTCTCTTTTCTTGTTCCTCTATAATTTTTTAACAAGCCAGAGCTTAGCACAGTATGTGGTACAGAGAAGGTGCCCTTTTGAAGCCATTTCCAAAGCTTTGTGCGCCTATTTGGCATATTCTTGGCAAAGATATAGAGTGGTTTATCACTTAATTCTCCAGTTCATTTTATAAATGAAGACACTAAAGCAAAGCAAAATGACTTACCCAGTATCACACAACTAGTAAGTGTCTCAGTCGAGATTTGAACACCGGAAGATGAATCTTTCTGACTCCAAGTTTAGCACTTCATCCACTGCCCCACCTAGCTGCCCTAAAAGATGTCTAATAATTTTTTTTACAACCATTACTACCACCCGTCCCCTTCCATCCCATTACCAATTCATACATATGCCCCCAAAGCTAAAAGCAAGACAAGATTCCTGAACCTCTCTTACTTACAAGTGTGTATGTGTGTCTGTATATGCATAAACACTGATACTGTCAGTTTTACGAATATTCAACTGGAGAAGAAATACTTTTGTTGTAAGCTAAATATCTTAAGAAGACCTATCCTACATATACAATGAAATCATCTTACTGAAGTTAAGAATGAAATGTAATTGTGTCACCATCAAATACGTTAGTTCCTGCTTTTCAACTCCCCAACTCATTACCTCAGTACTTTTCACCTGTTAAAGTAGGCCTCATTTCACATACTTTTAGGTGCCATGTAAATTATAATATTCCAATGTGAGAAACCAGCCTTAGTTCTTTCAGTAGTGCCATGGCAAAATTTGTGGATAACTAACTTGAAGAGAAAATATAAAGTACTATCCTATGACCTCTTTGGCATAATGGCTGCAGATATGGACGTTGAAGCCACAAGTCCTGTCTCTGATATGTACTGACTGTGTGACTCTGGACAAGTCAAATGACCTCTCAATATTCTGCAAGTGTTATTTATAAATCAGATGCCCATCACCAGTCACCTCACTTGTGTCTTGCCACCAGATTCAGATGCTCTTGAAGGAAAGAGTGAGGCTGATGATTTTTCTACAACTCTGCCTCCTTGAAATTCAACTGACTTGAAAATCCAGACATCACTCTCATAATATCATTGGTTTTCCTCAAAAACAAAAGGATTTACCATAACAATTATAAATTGCAGCAAAAAGGTTGATGCTATTTCTTCACCTCAAAGACCATCATGCTAAGGAGATAATGAGTCCCATCCCTACCTTCTTCAATGACAAATTAAGGGACAAGATAGTTTAACGTCCCATATTTCGATGATGGAGAATGAAACCCATTTCCCCAAAAAACGCTTTGCCACATACATACTAGAAATTCAGCAATGGCTGACAAATAGATACATTCCCAGAGTTTTCCCCTTTATTATCACTGCCCAGTGCTAACAATTGTTTGTTGTTCTATTTTAAGACCCTTTAAAGTTAAAGGCCACGCTAAAAATAGATTCTGTGTTCGTTTAAAAGTCCTGTACGACAGGATAATTCAGTGTAATTTATTGTTATTTGTGTCAGCCTAAACACCAGGTATTTGAAATAGAAGGGAAAAAAGCTTTAACGTTAAACAGGGAAGAAAATGCAAGTAAACAAAGGAATGATTTATTACTCTTTCCTTCATAACCAAACCTCCCCTGATTTACGATGCTCTCCTCGTCTGTTTACTACTCCAGTGCCTTCCTCCCCATGAGTTTAAAACCATTTACAAAGGTTACTTCATTCATCTTTCTAATATCTCTCTAAGGTAACTAGCAAGCTAGTATTATCTTCATATAAAGTTGGAGGTATTTTTTCAAAAAAAAAAGAAAGGGGGTGATAGAACTAGAAGAATGTTGATAGTTCCTCTGAACTCCAATCTGAACCTTAATTACTTATTGCTTTGCAATGTTTCCAATGTCTTTCTCTGATCTTTGCAGCAAATGTCTATGCTCCTGGAAAAAGTGGGTCCACGAGTACTTCTGGATACCTTCTGGTGCTGAGAGTACAATGAATCAAGGTTTGCTGAAGCACGTGCTAGCCAACTGATACAGCATCTGAATTCTAGAGGAGTTGTTAAAAGAGTTAAAAACATAAAATATTTTTCTGCTTTTGCCACTTATGAGTGGCAAGAATTGAGATAGTCCCATCTTTTGCCTTGATGATTTTGATACTGAAAGGATGCTTGGAAGCACATTTTTTCCAGGTTCTCTGGATAGAATAGGTAGGTGGCCCAGTATTTAGCTACATGGCCCAGTAGGTACAGTGCTTCATCTGGTGTCATGAAGACCAGAGTTCTAATCCAGCCTCTGGCACTTACTAGCCATGTGATTTGGGGCAAGTCACTAAAACTCAGTTTCCTCATCTGTCAAACACAGATAATAATAGCACCTTCCTCCAAGGATAGTGGTAAGGATTGCATGGCACACTACTTCTAAGGTGCCTAATGTGATATTTGGCATAGTAGGCACTATATAAATGTTAGTTATTATTACCTCCTCCTTTCCAGTGAGGATATCAGAAGCATGTCACACAAGAGGATGGAGGGCAATTTGTCAAGGTCTCTTTGCTTTGGAGTTCTTGTGTATTTATTTATAAGATAGTTTCCTGCCATTTTCTGTCATTCAGTTCTCCTATAGCATGAATTCAAGGTCTGTTATTGTTCCAGTCAACGTTCAATTTTTAAATGTCTCTTTAAAATATGACAATCACAAGCGAGCACTGTACTCCAGAGGTCTGGATACTAAGTCTTCCTTAAAGTAACCTAATATTTTATTACTTTTTTATAGTTAAATTAGGTTGAGATTTTTAGGGGGAATGTTAACTATGCCATTGAGTGTTATCCCTCTAAGCTTTGTGCCACCTTCATATTTGATAAGCACACCAACTCAAGCTTAGCATCCTACACTTTCGAAACTTCACAAAAACCCCACAAAATCATAAAAAAGGTGTGAAACCAGGCAAGCCACTTAATATCCATTTGCTTCAGTTTCCTCAACGGTAAAATGAAGATACCAGTAGCACCTAATTCCCAGGGTAGTTGCAAGGATCAAAAGAGACATTTGTAAAGCACTTAGCACAGTATTTGGCATATAGTCGATACTTAATAAATCCTTCTTTTCTTCAAGGGGACTCAGAGACCATCTAGTCTAAATTATACCTCACTGCATCTTGTTTATGAGAAAAAAATAAGAACGTTTGCTATAATATCAAAGCATCTGTATATTCACTGAAATCTCATATTTCCCTTACCATCATCCCAAGTTCCATGATGACAAAAAGAGACATAGAGCAAATTACAGTAGTTGTCACGCTATTGGGACAGGATGCAAGTACATTGGATAAAGGCAAAAATGATGGAGGAAGCAATATCCCAAAAGGATTGCAACAACCACAGGGCCATAAGCTTCTGGAAGAAATTAATTATCTTAGCTTTATCCTCCTCTTCCACCTGAGGATCATATAGAGCAGAAGAATATAGACCACATGGTTTCAATGCAATCATTGGTCCAATTGCATAAGGAAGAGAAGTGGGGGAGAGAGGTTAGGAAAGGTAAGCATCTAGCCCTGAATCTAAAATTATCAGCCTCTTGAGTAATTAAATACAAAAGAAAAGTAGAAAGAGGGGGAAAACAAGTTAGCATCATAAATAATGAACAAATCAAAGAAAAATTAGGATTTGATAGAGGAATTGTAGAAAATAACAGAAGCAAAAGAAAATCTAATATAGAATTTCAAACTAGATCTAAATTAAAAGTGATGGAAGAAATATAAACAGATAAAATGAATGTTATAATGAGAACATTGGTGGAATTAAAGGAAGATTTCATTTTTTTAAAAAAGAAAAATGTAAAAGATTATAAATTTAGAGCAAGGAGAAATTTTAGAGACCATTTAGTCCAGGAGTTCTTAACATTTTTTGCATTATGGATCTCTTTGACAATCTGGGAAAACTTATGGGCCCTTTCCCAATAAGACATATTTTTAAATCCCTAATTAAGGGAAATGTTAAATTTCTTAATGGTTTATAAAAAATTAAATGTAATTTTCTCCATCCAAGTTCAAATAACCCCTGAAATTTATCCATATACTATTTAAGCATCCTTGGACCCCAAATAAAAAATCCCTGATCATGTGCAAACACTTCCTTTTCCAGTCCAAAAATTTAGGTGCCGGAAAGATAGTCATTAGCCAAGCACTCACAAGATAACAGTAGCAACAGCAGGATTTCAGGTCAAGTACTATGACTCCAAATCAATTTTTGTATTTTACTATGACTTCTCTCTGAGAATCTCCAAAAATATAAAACAGCATAGAATATTTCAAAACAACAATGGAAGAAAACAAAAGCCACATAAATGTAATTGAGCCAAAATCACTGGATTATGAGAATAAAATATTAAAGCCTACAGTTGTAAAAATGATAAAACTGACAAAGTAATAGGTACTAAAGATGTTTTTGAAAATTGTTTCTGAAGATTAAGAAGTTTAAACATTAATTTGAATCACAGATGGCAAAGGAAATAGTTTAAAGAAGAGGAAAAAATTTGGAGATAATTTCCCAAAATAAATCAAAGTAGGTTGCATTCTCCAAGCAGAAAGAATTCATAGGACTCCAGCATGGAAAGAATCCAAAATTCCTGTCTCTAAGAAACACAATTATTAAATTTGAATGTGAAAATGCCCCCCTCAAAAAAGACAAAGAAATGAAAAAGCTATTACTGTAATATAAAGTACCAATAGAATCGTTGCTGATAGTGAAAAAGTGGAGTTGATTAATTTGTTCAATTGAGTCACCCTAACCCCACTTAAAATCTGTGCTAAGATAGCTGGCACCTTAAAAAATGAAAAAGCACTGATTAATATATCATTGTCTTCAGAATAAATGTGAAAATTACTAAGTGGAGTGAGTTATACAGAAAAAAAGGGTTCAACAAATTGAGGAAACTTAGTAATACTCTAGGACTAATCCATAAATTATCAAATGACTTGAGAAGGGAATAATTTAAACAAGGGAAACAAGCGTGGCAATTAAACTAAAACTGAGGAACTATCTGAAAGAATGAGGAAGGAAGTAGAAAAAGCCTTGGCTTTCTATTTGGCCTAATTTCCCCCTTCCATCCCAGCTCCTAAAGTGCTCTTAGATAAAGAGGGACTTGGGAGTTTTGAAGGATCTAGGTAAGGTATTCTTAAACTTTTTCAACTCATGACTCCTTTTCATCCAAAAATTTTTTCATGACCCCAAATATATGGATATATAAAATAGATATACAAATCAAACATTCACTGATAACGAATCATAATTTCATGATCCCCACTTTCAGTTATGAAATCCCAGATGGGGTAGTGGATCACAGTTTAAGAAGTTGGGATCTATAGGATGTAAGAATAACCATGTTTACTTTGGTATCCTAGCAGCATATCTGGACTAGCTACTGGAGCTGTTTATATTGGAAGTCAAGGATAACTCAAATCTAGATTCATAATTCTAGAAGGAGATGGCAAAGAAACTACACCATGCCTAAAAGGGAATATCTTTAGCATCAAATAAATAGAAGAAAAGGAAGGACTTCCACTGCTAGGAAATGTGAGAGATCCCATTACCATATGTGATCTTTAAGCTTGAGATCCCATTTCCCTGGACTCTTAAGTACATGTAGAAGAATGTGTCACAGACCTTGACAAGGATATTTGGAAACTAACTGTTCTTACTAAACCACCTTAGGAAATAGTCCTTTTTAAAAGCTACATCAGGTTTGAATATAATTCTCAACAGATAATTTTTGGGTAAAACACATTACTAGAGACTAGAGCTGAACAATCCTCCTCAAAGGATCCCTAGACTGCTGAGGAAGATAGGATCTGAGACCTACTTGTGAGAGTGAGAGTTGGGATAAGATTCCTAAGAACTTCTAGGAGATATGTGAACAAACACTTAAAGAAGAAAGAAAAGTTGATCAAAATATACCTACATTTCTAATCCAAAAGTTATAACTTCAATCAAAATGTTTGTTTTCTTTGAGGGCAGAGAGACATTTTAAAAAGATTTCAAAGAATTTGCTAATAAAAAAGTTTATTATGAAAGATGGAAAGGAATCTCAGACTAGCCAGGTAAGAAATACTCAAAAATGGCAAAAATATAAGCCTGTTATGAATTGCATTTAATCTAGATTTGTAATTACATTGTTGGAACTAGATTCTAATCTGGGAAGTTCCCTCCACCAATGCAGAAAAACATTTTTTTTTCCTCTTGGGTTGGGTAAATCTACACTTAACTCATTAGCTCAGCATCTATTAGTTACCACAATTTAGCCATCAGGCACACTTACAAAGTGGGGAAGTTGGAAAGAAAATAAATACAGCCCTTCCTGTCTTCACTCTCTCATTCCTTATCATTCTTCCATCCAACTAAAGCGGTGGTCCTACCTCTTCCTCAATTTTATTCCTTTCCTTGTTGTTCTTAACAGAGTCTTGTCATGTTTTTCCCCCTTCATCCAAAAAAACTCCAAAACCCTGTTTGGTTGCCTTCAATATTGCTCCTCATCTTTAGCTCATTCTGAGATTTAGTAGTCCTGTCACTACTCTTATAGGACCATGACACACGCTTGTAACAGCTTTTATTCATTCAACAATGCCTCCCCTTTGTTCATTTGCTGTACATGCCATCAGTCTCCTTAGACAACGTCCACTTTCCTCCTCCTCAGTACTGTTTTGCTTTGTGTTTTTGTAATTGCATTCTTGAAAGCTTCCCATACCTCCTGGCCTCTCTTACTCTGTGCTATCTTAGCCCATGGCACCCTATCTATCTATCTTTTCTCTGAAAACTATGTTTGCCAAATCTAGGATTCATGTCAGACTCTGCTTGGATTTCCTCTCTTTTAACATCAGTAACTAGAAGAAAATGGATACTTCCCCCCTGGGGTTCCCATCATTTCTACCAAAGCAACTAGCTTTTCCCTGTTGCTCAGAATTAGCTCCAAAATGTCTCTCTTGCAACTCCTTCTACCTTTAGAAATAATAAATTAAAAGGCAACCATGAAATGAGTAGATGTTGTCCTTTTTGGCAGATGGAGAGCTATAGCAGATGTCTGGTTAACTGAAGTTCTTAAATATTAATAACATGTTACTGCTTCCATTCAAGATGCCCGATCTGTTTCCCCAACTCCTCATGTTATTTGTGCTGTCAAAGTGATCTGTGCTATATGCAAATGACAAAAATCGCCTTCTTTTCCATCTACATTGATCTTTCCTTCAATGTTGTCCATTGTGTCTCTCCTCTGCTTCCTGTATTTCTTCTTATCACTATATTTTTCTCCATATGCAATGCTAGTATCCCTTCCCTAACATACTCTCCATTTATTTAATCTATCTTTTCTGAATTATGTTTAAGTCAGAGATATAATCCAACCAAGGCTTAGTGGTCATTAAGAAATCAAATTTACTGCCTACCCTCCTGTATTAGGATCTTAAGATAGCCTTACATTTTATCCATACTTTGCACATTTAGACATAAATTATGGAGTCTTGTGGCGGGGTTTTTCTTTACTGAATCTTATTTTATCTAGCTACCTACTTCACACATTTTAGTGATGCCATGGTATCTGGTTTGTAAGCTATACACAAACAATTTTCCTTTTCAGTTTAAATCTCTTTTGACTGGCTTTTCAAATTCCAGCAGAAAAACAACTTTTTTGGCCACCACTTGTTATGTGGACTATATCCTGGCCAATTGCTCATCATTCCTACTATTTGAAGATGTAGTATAGAAATCCAAATTCAGTTCTAAATGTGACCTTAGTAATGAGCTCTTCAATCGTCAAAACTGCCTCTCAGTCCTGAAGCTCTCACCTCAAATCATCAACAGAGACAAATATACATGTCACATCCTAGTGCCTTCCCCTTCTGGCTCGGAGCTTCATAATATTTAGCAATACCTTCTAGATTCACTCCAGACATATCATTTAGATTCAAATGAAACAGCAGATGGGGGAATGGTTCTCTGTCAGGTATTGAATATATATGCACCAGGAAGACATCAGGCCTCTTATTACTAAAGTCAAACAAATGTTTGCCTCAATACACATTGGCAGGAAGTCCCAAACCAGTATTCTGCCACTTCTGGATCTATCCTGATGATAACAATGGACTCATATCTTCATTCCCTGAAGTGCCTCCTTCTCAGAATTGGCTGCTTTTCTTATTTTCATCTACTTCGGGCAGGGGGATGGAAAGGTAAAAGGGATTAAGTGACTTGAACAGGGTCACACACTTAGTAAATATCACATAGCTGAGGTTGGATTTGAACTGCATCCAGGGGCTTGTGCTCTATGCAGTGTAGTGCAACCTACCTGCCCCTTCATCTACTTCTAAAAGGTTGGTAGTTTCCTTTCTCCACTGTATCATGCTCTTCTATTCTTCAACCTTCTGACATAGGTCAAGATTCTCTTATTTGTCTTTAAAATGTTTTTCTTACAATGTGTGAAGATGTCTTCATATTGAAGACCTTACTTTTTCAAAAGAGCACAAATCTCCTGGAGAGAGAGAGAGAGACCCTTTTTATCTTCTCCTTTGGGAAGAAGATGAAGCCACACTTTACAGACAAACAACAATTACTTCATCCTGCTAGAAAGACAAATGTCACATACTCTAAATATGTAATTGCAAAACGTTTCCTATAATACTCTTCCTATTTACTACAAGTTCTAGGTAATTCTTGCTAGCATTCGTTCTGACCAACTTACAAAGAAAACAGCAAAACTCAAACTGAATTAAAATTTTTAAAGAGGAAATAAAACAAAGAACTTTCTTTTTTTAATTTTATTTAATAGCCTTTTATTTACAGGTTATATATATATGGGTAACTTTACAGCATTGACAATTGCCAAACATCTTGTTCCAATTTTTCCCCTCTTACCTCCCACCCCTTCCCCCAGATGGCAGGATGACCACTAGATGTTAATATATTAAAATATAAATTACATACACAATAAATATACATGACCAAACCGTTATTTTGCTATACAAATACAAAATCAATTAACCTTAAGGAAATCAAAAATCGGTGGGCAAAAATATAGGGATTAAATTCAATGTAATGGTTTTCATCTCTCCCAGAGTTCTTTCTCTGGGCATGCGGTTCGTTCATTACTCTCCATTGGAAATAATTTGGTTGATCTCATTGCTGCAGATGGTCAGGTCCATCAGAACTGGTCATCATCTAATTTTTTTAAGTATAAATGATCTCCTGGTCCTGCTCATTTATAGCATCAGTTCTTTAATCTCTCCAGGCCTTTTGAAATCATCCTTTGGTTTTTAACAGAACAATATTTTCCATAATTTCATATACCACAATTTATTCAACCATTCTCCCGTGGGCATCCCTCAGTTTCAGTTTCTACCACTACAAAGGGCTGCTACAAACATTCATGACATACAGGTCCTTTCCCTTCTTTATATCTCTTTGGGATATAAACCCAGTAGTAACATGATGGATCAAAGGGTATCACAGTTTATAATTCTTGAGCATAGTTCAAATTCTCTCCAGAATGGTTGGATGTATTCACAATTCCCCAAACAATGTATTAGTGCCCTTTTCCCATCCTCTCAATATTCCGCATTATCTTGCCCTGTATTCTAGCCAATCTGACAGGTGTGTAGTTATTCAGGTTGTCTTAATTTGCATTTCTCTAATTAATAATGACTTGGGCATCTTTTCATATGACTAGAAAAGTTTCAATTTCTTATCCAGGTTTGTCTTTCATTCCTGACCATTTATCAATGGGAGAATAGCTTGATTTTTATAAATTAGAGTCAATTTCTCTATATATTTTTAAATGAGGTTTATCAGAACCTTTGACTGTAAAATGTTTTCAAGTTTTTCTTCCTTCTAATCTTGTCTGCATTAGTTTTGTTTTTTACAAAAAACTTTTCAGTTTGATTATCTATATTTTCTATTTTGTGATCAGTAATGGTCTCTAGTTCTTCTTTTAAATTCCTTCCCCTTCCACAGGTCTGGAGGTAAACTTCCTGTTTTCCTTAATTTATTATAATCTTATTTTTTGCCTCGGTCATGAACCCATTTGACCTTATCTTGGTTCTGTTAAGTGTGGATCAATGACGTTTATCCCATATTAGTTTCAATTTTCCAACAATTTTAAGCAGTATTCTTATCCCAAAGCTGGGGTCTTTGGGTTTTTCAAAGACTAGGTTGGCAAGTTGTTGTTTTTTGTCCCGAACCTAACCTATTCCCACGATCCTAAAATCTGTTCCTTAGAATCAAATGGTTTTGGTTGCTGCTCTATAATATAATTTTAGATCTGGTACAGTAAAACCTTCATTTGTTTTTCATTAATTCCCTTTGGGAATTCTTGACCTTTTGTTTTCCAATAATTTTGTTTTTTTTCTAGGTCATTAAAATTTTTTTGAGGTCGTTGGTATGGCTAAACAAATAATTGTTTGGGTAGTATTTCATCTTTATATTTCTCACCTATCCAAAGAGCATTTAATATTTTTCAGTTGGTTATATCAGACATAATTTGTGTGAAAAGTGGTCTGTTTTTGCTCATAAAGTTTCTATTTTCCCTTGGCGATAGATTCCCCAAATATTTTTACACATAGTTACTTTAAATGGAATTTCTCTTTGTACCGACTGCTGGATATTGTAAGGTATATAAGAATGCTGATGCTTATTGGGTTTATTTATAAACAACTTTGCTAAAGGTTTTGGGATTACTAATAACTTTTTATGAATCTCTGGGGATCTCAAGTATACCATCATATCATTAGCAAAAGGTGATAATTTGGTTTCCTCCTTTATTCTTTTCCCAATCTCTTTCTCAGTTCTTATTGCCAAAGTTAGCATTTCTAATACAATATTATATAGTAACAGTGATAGTGGGCAACCCTGTTTCACTCCTTTTCTTACTGGGAATGGTTGCAATTTGTCCCCATTATATATGATGCTTACTGATGGTTTCAAATAGATGCTGCTGATTATTTTCAGAAAAAGTCCATTTGTTCCTATATTCTCAAGTGTTTTTAAGAGGAATGGATGTTGGATTTTATCAAATGCTTTTTCTGCATCTATTGAGATGATCATATGGTTTTTGTTAATTTGGTTTTTGGCCAATTATATTAAGTTTTTCTAATTTAAACCAACCCTGCATTCCCTGGTATAAATCCTACTTGATCATGGTATTATCCAAATGATTTTCTGTAGTCTTTTTGCTAATATCTTTTTAAGATTTTAGCATCAATATTCATTAGGAGATTGGTCTATAATTTTCTTTCTCTTTTTCAACCTACCTAGTTTGGATCAATTACCATTCTGTGTCATAAAAGATTTGGTGGACTCCTTCATTCCCAATTTTTATCAAATACTTTATATTGCACTGGGACCAGTTGTTCTTTAAATGTTTGGTAAATTCACATGTAAATCCATCTGGTCCCTGGTTTTTCTTAGGGATTTTTAACTCCTGTTCTATTTCTTTTCTGAAAGGGACTATTCAACAATTACTTCCTCCTCTGTTGTCTGGGAAGTCTATATTTTTGGGGTAGTCATCCATTTCAACGTTATCAAATTTATTGGCATATAGTTGACAAAATAATTCCTTATTTTTCTCTAATTTCCTCTTCATTGGTGGAAATTTCTCCCTTTTCATTTTAAAACTCTTTTCATTTTCCTCCTTCTTTTTCTAATCAGTTTAGAAAACTTATCTATTTTTGGGCTTTTCATAGAACCAACTCAGTTTTATTAATTAGTTCAATGTTTTTTATTACTGTCAATATTATTAATTTCCCTTTTAATTTTGAATTTCAAATTTAGTATTTGATTGGGGGTTCTTAATTTGGCCTTTTTGTTTTTTTTTAAGCCTTCATTTCTTTTCTTTCCTTTTTATTCAAGTAAACCTCAAGGATATAAAATTTCCCTCTTATTACCGCTTTGGCTATCCCCAAAATTTTGGTATGACGTCCTTTATCATTATCTTGGGTAAATTATTATTGTATCTATAATTTGCTGTTTCACCCAATCATTCTTTAAGATGGATTTTTTATTTCAATTACTTTTTGGTCTTTTCCCCCTAACTTTTTGTTGAATGGTTTTTATTGCATCGTGATCTGAAAAAAAACATTTCTTTTCTGCCTTCTTGTTTTAATTTTGGGGTCTTTTGTTAATCTATGGTCAATTTTTGAATAGGTTCCTGAATGCTAGGGAAGAAAATTATTCCTTTCTATCTCCATTAATTTTTCTCAAAGATCCAACATACCCTAATTTTTAATATTTATTTTTCAATTTCTTTCTTATTTGTTTGTGGTTTGATTTATCTAATTCGAGGGTGCAAGGTTGGGATCTCCCATATTCAGTTTCGTTTCTAATTCTTCTTTCTCTCACTTCTCCTTTAGGAAGTTGGATCCAACCACTTGGTGCATATATGTTTAATATTTATTCCTTCGTTGTTTATGCCCCTTTTAAAGATTGTTTCCTTTTATCTCTTTTTTAAATTAGATCAATTTTTGCTTTTTGGGAGTCAGAAAAGGATGACTACCCCTCGGCTTCACTGGCTTGTTTTGCTCCAGCCTTTTTACCTTTTCTCTGTATGTATCTCCTGCTTTAAATTGTGTCCTGTAAAAACATTTGTGGGCTTTGACTTTTTGATCAGTCTTATCTGCCTCCTCTTTTGGGAAATTCTCCCATTCACATTTTAAATTACTAATTCTGTATTTCCTGCCATCCCTAATTTCCCAGATTATGCTTTTTTTTCTTGCCCCCAACCCTCTTTCCCTTTTTAATTTATGTACCCCACTTGTTCCCCACTTTCCTCTTTAGAATCCCTCCTCCCCCCTTTTTTTTTTTTCCCTTTCATTCTCTTTTTCTTTTCCTTTTTTCCTCTCCCCTTTTTAATGGGGCAAGAAGAATTTTCTCTAAAACAGATATGTCAATTATTTTCTCTTTGAGCTAACTCTGATGAGAGTAAGATTCACACAATGTTCCTCCCCCTCTCTAAATTCCCTCAGATATAATAAATTTCCTTTGCCTCTTTGTGGCATGTGGTTTCCCTCTTTTTATCCCCCTTCCCACCTTATTCTGTCATCATCCCTTTTCCATATCTACTTCCCTTTTTTATGTTATATCAGTAAAATCAAATTATACAGGTAGTATTTTTGTTTATCCACAATTCTCAAGAGTTCTTTTTACCTTTTCTGCATCTCTTGAGTCCTATGGTTAGAGATCAAATTTTTTGTTTAGTTCTGGTTTTTTCCTTAGAAACAAATGGAATTCATTTGTTTCATTAAATGTCCATCTTCTTCCCTGGAAGAAAATGCTCAGCTTAGCTGGGTAGTTTATTCTTGGCTGCAATCCAAGTTCTTTTGCCTTTTGGAATATCAGATTCCAGGCCCTTCGATCCTTCAATGTGGAGGCAGCCAGATCTTGGGTGATCCTTATTGTGGCACCACGGTATTTAAACTGTTTTTTCTGACTGCTTGTAAAATTTTTACTTAATCTGATAGTTCTAAAATTTTGCCACAATATTCCTTGGGGTTTTTATTTTAGAGTCTCTTTCAGAAGGTGTTCGATGAATTCTTTCAATGCCTATTTTACCTTCTGATTCTATTACATCTGGGCAGTTCTCTTTGATGATTTCTTGTAAAATAGTATCTAGGCTCTTTTTTTCATCATAATTTTCAGAAAGTCCAATAATCTTCAGATTATCTCTCCTAGATCTATTTTCCAAGTCTGTCATTTTGCACGTAGATAATTCATGGTTTTTTCCAGTTTGTCATTTTTTTTTTTTTTGGTTTTGCTCGACAGATTCTTGCTGTCTCAATGAATCATTAGTTTCTATTTGTTCAGTTCTACTTTTTAATGAATTATTTTCTTCATTAGTTTTTTATTTCTTTCTGTATATGTCCAATTGAGTTTTTAAATGAATTGTTTTTCTCTATGGAATTTTTTTCCATTTCACTAATTTTTTTTAGTGAATTATTTTCTTTTTCCAATTCACGGATCCTATTTTCTTGCAAGTTATTTGTCTTTTCCAATTCACATTTAATTTATGTGAATTTCTACCTTCTAGTGAATTCTTTATTTTTTCCAATTCACAAATCTTACTTTCCTGAGATTTTTTTTACTTTTTCCAATTCACAAATTTTGTTTCCCTGCACTTACTGGGAATTTTTTATCTTTTCCAATTCATATTTCAGGAAGTTGTTGCTCGCTTTTAAAGCTTCTCTTTCCTTTCCCCATTTATCTTCTAACTCTCTTTTGAGACTTTTAATGGTCTCTTCTATGAGAGCATCATGTAAAAGGGGACAGGTGACATTCCTCTTTGGGGTATTGTCTGGTGCCTGTTTGCTATTAGTCTCTTCAGGTTTGCTGACCTGCTCTTTTTCTGCATAGAAGCTGTTGATCATTCTTTTCATCTTTTTATTCATGTTGTAAAGCCTTTAGGGTATGCCTCCTAGGCAAGGGGGTTACCAGCTTCCTCTACAGAGCAGGGAGAGATGTAAACCGGCTGACGGCTCTGAGGTATGGGAGTGCTCTAAGTGAGAGTTTTCCCTTCCCCCAACCAGAGGTGGATTCAGCACTGGCAGTGCTATCGAAGTGCCCAGTTGGGCTGTGTGGGTTAGCGACTGCCCTAGGCTAGAGACTAAGCGGTGAAAGTGTCACTGCCCCAGGCCAGGGCCCCTTGTGGGGCTGTGGGTATTAGTAGCTGACCGCAGATAGCCGATTCTACCTGGAAGTCTGCCTGGAAGTCTCTGCCCCAACGTCTCTGCCCAATGCAAATTGGCCCTGTGAAAGCTCTATGGCCCCAAGCCAAGCCCCCCACTGCGCAGATTAGAGGCTAACATGGGCTGTGTCCTCCTGCCGCACAGGTTCGCAACTGCCTCAAGGAAAAGCCCCGTACTGTGGGTTGGGACCACAAGCTTGTGCTGCGATCTGTGCTCCCATTTCCGGTTTGAGATTCTACTGGGTGCCTTCCCTCTCTCCCAGCTTGCGCTGATCTAGCCCCCAGCCCTGGGACAAACCTTTTTTGGCAAGACTGCAGATTTTCTTTGGCTGGTGAGTTGTTATACTTCTTATCTTTATGAATTGTAGCAGTCAAGACTATTTTTGAGGCTCGATATAATATTGATAAAGAGGGTAAGAGAAGAGCTTCGAAAGTCGGGTGTGCCTTCTCCGTCATCTTGGCTCTGTCCCCCAAGAACTTTCTTTTTACAAAAACACCAGTGAAATTGTAAACAACAAACCACTAGAAAAGGTAATAATCTAAAAAATTAGAAAAATGATAAGCTAATCTTAAAAATAAACATGAATTCCATGGTAGCCAAAATCTATGGATTTTTTTCAAGGAACTGGTCTTTTTCTGACAAACTGTGCTATAAAGATGTTCCTTTAACATGGCTTGTATCCTTGTCCTAAATATTTTCTCAAATCCTGCATATCAGGAATCTTTCCTTCTGCAAACTTCCACCTCCTATGCTTCCTCTCTAACTGGCAGTCCCTGCTTGGTACAATGACAAGTAATCTGTCACTGAGACTCCATTCCCAGTTATAACATTTGTGGCTCTCTTCATCTATATAAGGAACTGGAGAACTTACTGAGAGGCTGACTTGACCTGAACATAACTATTCTGTGAATTGTTCTCTCCCCTACTTCTGACTAAGTCTGAAAATAATTTCATTCAAGGTCCAAGCCCTCCAAAGTTGTGTTCATGGCCAGACTTATTTCTTCAGGTAGCTGTAGTCTCTGCTGTAACATCTGATCCCTCCTCTCTCTCCCCCTTTCTTATAACTCCTCCTAGGCAGCATGAGAAACTTCATTTGTGAAATAAAATGTACTAAGAACAAAAGGCCTATTTCTTTGAACATCATTGCTTAGATTTCTTCTTTAAACACCTCAAAGGCCCACAAAAGCATTTGTGATAAACTGAAGAAAATGCAAAAAAAAAAAAAAAAATAGAAAAAGAAACACTGATAAAGAGAAAACAAGCAGATATTTTTAGAAAATATTAACTATCCATAAGCAAAGCAACCAAGCAGGAAGTATACCACAAACATAAGAACATTCAATATTACAAAAATCAATATGCAAGAAAAAGATAGAAAAAGCATATTGTCATGTACAGAATATATAGAAAAACTCAAAAAAGACTAAAAATCAAAGGAGGAGAAAAGGGAAGAAAGGATAGAATCTGGAACTCAAAGTTTTAAAAACTTATGTAAAAATTGTTTTACATATAACATATATATGTATATAAACACACACAAATCATATGAGAGATCGAAGAAAAACTAAAAATCAAGAAGAAACATACAAAAAATAAGATTGGAAGGGGGGAAGTTAACCAACTAAAAAAGAGATCTTAAAGAGTTTTAAAGAAGAAAATATTTGAAAATGAAAATTGAGCAAGATAAAGACAATGAAGCTCTAAAAGACAAAGAAATAAAAAGAAAACAAAATATAAAATGGAAAGATAAAAAGAATGTGAAACATCTTATAAGAAAAACAACAAATCTGAAGAAGAAATAAAAAACATAAGAAAAAAAACATAAGAAACATAAGAAAAATTGGACTACCTGAAAGCTATGACCAAAAAAAAAAGAACTTTGATATAATATTTGATATAATAAGAGAAGAAATAATCAAAGAAAACTGTCCTAGAGTGATAGAAAAAGGGGAGAAAGTAAAAATAGGAAAAATCTACCAATCACTACCTCTAAGATATCCTACAAGGAAAACACAGGAATATTTCTGTCTCCACTATATCATGCTCTTCCATCCTTCAGCTTTCTGACATAGATCAGAATTCTCTTATTTCTTCTTAAAATGCCTTTTTTTTACAATATGTAAAGATGTCTTCACATTGAAGACCTTACTAAATTTACTAAATTATTAAATTTCAAAAAAAAAAACTCAGATCAAAGGGAAAAATTTACAAAAATTTGTCAAAAAAAATAAAGAAACAAAAAAGAAACAGTTCAAAATGTTGGAGCTACAATTAAGAATTGTACAGGATTTATTGACAGCTACAATACAGTACCACAGGTCCTGCAATAATATATACTGAAAATCAAAAGAAATTGGCCTGCAGCCAAAAATAGGCCTGAGCAAAATTAACCATAATATGGAACCAAAAATAAATTTTGAATTCAATGAAATCGCAGGCTTTCAGGTAATTTCTCAACCAAACTTGAACTCAATAAAATATTTTATATGAGAGACAACAACAAAGATTAATTTCAAGTGACTCAACAAGGACAAACTATTTTTAACATGTAAATCTAAACTATATGTTTAAGACTGGCATCAGTAATTGAGTAGTTCAAAAGAAAGATTGGGGTAGAGCTGAGTATGATCTGACGCTAAAAAGGAATACTGTCTAGGAAGAGGTAAAAATAGTTATTATGTTGTACAAACGAGGTGCAAAAGAAGAACTGACACCGAGTCATTAAAGGGGGAAGGAGAATTGGTAGTTCTAAAACTTAATATAAGGAATGAGTTAAATAATACCAAGGGAAGTTAAGGAGTAGAATTAAAGAAGAATTAGTAGGGATCAAAAACAAGAGATATACACGAACACCATAACTAGGATCAGCAGTAAAATTTATTAGAAAAAAGTAGGGCTAGTAATCATTGATTTCAGACAAAGTCAAACTTAAAGATTCAATCAAGAGATAAATCTATATTATATCTTAGCCATATCAATACTACTTTAGATGCATGTCTACATATGGGTAAATGCATGTGTATATATGTGTGTTGTGTATACATGCATATAGGTGTATGTATGTGTGTATATAAAAATAAGGAATAAACATATATATATATAAGAGAGAGAGGGAGAGAGAGAGATAGAGAGAGAGGGAGAGAGAGAGAATTATAGCTTGCTTGGAGAAGGTAGAGATGAACAGGGGGAAAAGAATAATGCAAAAAATGCACAACAGAGAACAAAAGAATATCCTACAAGGAAGCAAAGAAAAGATGAACAGTCATGAATATAATCTCTATTATCATATATGTTTTCTTGAAATAAAAGTTTACTGTTACATATTTTGAGTTCTCCCTGATGTTCTTCTGGACGCATGACAATGTTTTGTTTTGTTTAATTTTTTTATTTTAGTTTTCTTTCTTATTCTATTTTGTCCTTTCTTGTTTTGTTTTAGTTTTAAATAAATATTTAAAATAAAAACTACAATTATAAAAAAAGAAAATCTGTGAATTCAAATTGAAAAAATAGGTTTGCCAATAGTTTTGACAATACTCCATAAATTGAGCTTCATATATAAAATAAATTTATATTGCAAAATAATACCATCAATAGCTAATTTTAAAAATACCAAAAAGCAAATGAAGATAAACCTGTCCTAAGAGGCATTAAAATATATTTTAGGCAGTTCTCATACAAACTCTGTAAATGGGTATTATACACAATAAAGAAATGCAGAATAATTTCATATAGCTAAATACATAAAAGGAATGATGTGTAATAAACTTATGAGCAATACAAAGTGGAAAAAGGATTTTCAAAAAAAAAGTTGTTGGTTTTAGGAGTAAATAATAAGGTAAAAATAAATTAGGTCACCTTAGATCATTTAAGTTCCACCTGGCTCGCAATATTAAACATAAATTAAATAATATTCAAGTGAAAAGACAGGAAATCATCTTTGTTGATTACATAGAGCACTTTTCTTTGTTTAAGCAATTGGAAGGGCTGGCCAGTGAAGACCTAGTCCTTCCAGCATCTGCACTCATCATGTGAAGGCCACTGAGTTGCTCCTGGACATGTGTGCTAGAGAACATTTTCCCTTCTACTTTCAGAGTAGGTACAGTTACTCCCTATTGTAACTTTATTATAAATGGACTAAAGGGAGAGAGAGAGAGTGGGACAGTGGCAGCCTGCTCCCTGCTGCCCAAGTTCCCTATCTAGACACCACGTGGCAACAAATAGATGTTACCTCTGTTTCTACTGTGTTTGTTCTTTATTTATCTTTTCTGAAGGAGTGTAAGAAGTTAAGTGTTTGAGTTTTAAAAGGTCTGAAGAGCTATCAAAAATTTCTCTACAATCTGAGCAGTAGCAGTAATAGGTAAGTCTAAGGAGGAGCCAACCCTAAGAAATGACAAACTGGAGCCAGTACAAATGCAAATGAACCCATCACTTTGTCCTTCAAACAAGGGTGCAACTTGTCTAATGACTGTGCCACATTCATAAGCAAATTTGGTGGGAGCTCCTTGAAGGGAAAAAAGGAACTTGAAATAAGAAATGTTTATAGCAGCAACTTCAAGTTTGATCCCATTCTTCCCAGGAAGTGAGATATACAGAAAGAAGAGTATATTCTCAGACTGGGAACTTACTGTATTTCAATCCATGTTACACTTTCTCAGTAAATATCAGTAAAAATTGATAATTGAATTTAATTTAACTGATAGTGGAATAATGGGAACAGGTTGACTGATAGTCAGGGGAAACACACCAAGAAGTAGAAAGAGAGCAATAGTATTGGAGAACCTCCAAGATGCAAGAAGGGAGAATTTAAGTATGAGAAACAACAACAATAATAAAGAAGATAAAAAAGGAGGATCAGTAGAAGCATTTATGTAGCACTTCAAGGTTTATAAAACACTTCATAAATATTTTCTCACTTGATTCTCACAAAAACCTTGGGAGGTCAGTGATATTACTATCTTCATTTTAGAGATGAGAAAATTAAGAAGACAGAGATCAAATGACTTGCCCAGGTTCACAAAACTAGGATGTATCGAGGGCAGATTTAAATTCCAGTCTTCTTCCTACCTATCTTCAACTGCTAGCCTAAGTATATTCTTGAGAATTTGTTGCACATAGATAGATAGATAGATAAACAAAGGAAAATATTAAGAAGAAAGTAGATTAATTTCATTACACAAGAATAAATTCTATATAACAAAAAGCAGTAAAAATCAAGGTAAGAAGAAAATTTTGAAAATTTGAAGAAAACAGATTTTTAATTTTAAAACTTATAATTTCATGTATTTAACTTTTATATTAGTTTAACTAAAAATGAAAATATGATTACATATGGACACTTATAGACAAAATATTCAAGGGTTCATTGGGTAGAGGGACAAAAATTATGTAAAATGTAAACTAAAAACATAACTTAAAAAATGTTCACCCTTTCATCCATAATCAGAGAAATGTACACTGAAATAGTTTTATACACACTAAAGTGTCCAAAATAACTACAAGTGATAAAATCCAGTGCTGATATAGTTGTTGGGGAAAAAAATACAAAACATGAAATCAAACATTTCTTTTTTTTTAATTTGGAAGAGAAATTTTATTTTGTAAATTCCTTTTCTGTTTACATGAACTTTATTTATTGAATTTTTAGTATCTTATTTTTCCTAAGTTACATAAGAAGAGAAATTTAACATTTATGTTAAAACTTTTGAGCTCCAAATTCTCTCTTCTTTACTCTCCACCTCACCTCATTGAGAAAGCAAACAATTTGACATAAGTTATACATGTATAGTCATGCAAAATATTTCCATATTATTTATGTTATGAAAGAAAACAGACAAAAAGCTCAAAAAAATTAAAGCAAGTTTTAAATAAGGATGCTTCAATTGATATCCAGAAATAATCAATTCTTTCTCTAGGAACGGATAGCAATTTTATCCTAAGTACTTCAGAGTTGTCTTGTATCATTGCATTGCTTAGAATAACAAAGTCATTTATAAGTAATCATCTTACAATATTGCTGTTACTTTGTACATAGTACATTTCACTTTGTAGCAGCTCATGAAAGTCTTTCCAGGTTTTTTCAAAGACCATCCTGCTCATCATTTCCAACAGTATTTTTACATTTTTACATATTACAACAGTTTTCCCTCGTGATCATATACCCACAATTTGTTCAGCCATGCCCCAATTGATGGGTGTCCCCTGAATTTCCATTTCTTTACCATCAGAAAGGAGCCATAATAAATACTTTTTGTTACATATATCTCCTTTTTTCTTTTTCTTTTTTAGTCTCTTTTGGGATATGGACCTAGTAGTAAGTAGCATTGCTAGGTCCAAGGATATACATGGTTTTATTGCCCTTTGGGCATGGTTCCAAATTGCTGTACAGAATAGTTGGATCAGTTCACAACTTCCTCTAAAGGGCATTAATATCTCATTTTTTCCCACATCCCTTGGCCACTTACTTTCCTTTTCTGTTCCATTAGGCGACCTAATAGGTATGAGGTAGTAAATTAGGATTGTTTTAATTTACATTTATTCAATAAATCATGAGTTAGAGCATTTTTTACCATGCTATGGATAGCTTTGATCACTGTTCATGTCTTCTGATCATTTAGCAATTAGAAAAGGGCTCACTCTTTTGTAAATTTGACTTCATTTTCTCTATGCTTGAGAAATAAGGTTTTTATCAGAGGAACTTGCCTCAATTTGTCTTTCAGATTACTATTGTTAAATGTATTTATGTCTCTGCTATTCAGCCCTGTGTATTCTATTGTCTCCCTCCTGTTACCTAGTACCTCCTCAAAAGTATTTTGCTTCTGCTTGCTCTTCCAATGTGCCGTTCTTTCTACTTTCACCACTTTTCTTGTCCCCTTTTCCTACTTTCCTGCATGTCAAGAAAGATTTTTATACACAATTAAGTGTGTATATTATTCCCTCTTGAGCCAATTCTGATGAGAATAAGATGCATTATACCCTTTGATCCAGCAGTGTTACTACTGGGCTTATATCCCAAAGAGATCATAAAGAAGGGAAAGGGACCTGTATGTGCACGAATGTTTGTGGCAGCCCTTTTTGTAGTGGCTAAAAACTGGAAACTGAATGGATGTCCATCAGTTGGAGAATGGCTGAATAAATTGTGGTATATGAATATTATGGAATATTACTGTTCTGTAAGAAATAACCAACAGGATGATTTCAGAAAGGCCTGGAGAGACTTACACGAACTGATGCTGAGTGAAATGAGCAGGACCAGGAGATCATTATATACTTCTACAGCAATACTAGATGATGACCAGTTCTGATGGACCAGGCCATCCTCAGCAACGAGATCAACCAAATCATTTCCAGTGGAGCAGTAATGAACTGAACCAGCTATGCCCAGAAAAAGAACTCTGGGAGATGACTAAAAACCACAGTTGATGATTTCTAAAGTGCCTTTCAGTTCCAATATGCTACAAACAGATGATTCCCCTTCTCTTCCTACCTGCAGGTGAATTTGGGTGAGTGACCCCAGCATCTCACTATTCCAGATGCACCACATTTCAGTCTCAAAGAGAAATGACCATATTGGTCCAAAGTCCAATCACCATCTAATTGGATGAGCACCAAACAATGAAAAGTAATAGACATAGTAAGAATTTCCAATTGCTTTTAAGTACTTAAAAGAATCGTCCTTAACCACTGGCCATACTTTCACACTGTATAGCCCATGACAAAAATGATCCTCATTGCCTGTTCCTCATACCCAAGGCCCATCACTAAATCGAAACTTTCCAGTTGGTAGAATATTTCAATACTGACACCCATTAAATCTCTAACTTATTTTGCAACTGTGATGAGTGCATTATGCTGGAGAAAATTTTGTAATGATCACTAGAAATAGGAAAATCACTGAATAGTGCAAGCTAGAAATGACTGACAAACCAGTTTCACTGGAGGGCTGGATTGACTTAGTTGTGAAACCACCTGTGACAGATACTTTGACTCCCTGGAAGTGTGAGTTCTAATCACAAGCCTTTCCGGCTATCTAAAATAAATTATATGCTTGGTTTCATCTCTTCAAATCATATTCTAAAAAGTAATATTCAGGATTCTTTTCTAAAGTTGATTTTCATTGATATTTTTGTCTTCATTTCACCTTCATTTTCCATTGTTTTCCCTCCCAGAAAATGTCACTCATAAAAAAAAATATGAGAGAGGGAAAAAAATCCATCTATTACCTACATGCTTCTTTAAAATGACAGTGATACAAAATTAATTGTGTGCCCATGCTGATACTACTCATCAAGGCTCCTCTATCAATCTTCCTGACCCTTAATCCTCCCACCAATCCTGATTCTGATCCTCTCTAGGCTTTTCATATCTTAATTAGGTCACAAAGCAGAGGGTCTATAAACACAATGTAGTAAACTCTAATCATGGAAAAAAAAATCCACTTTCAATGGTAATTCTACTATCATTGATGTACTTTTAAATATGAACTCAAAGTATGTATATTTGTATATGTATAATATATATATTTGTATACATAGATGTATATACATATACAATAATTATATTACTGTGTACTACAGATGATTCCCTTAAATTAGATTACACAAAATAAAATATTAAACTAACCTCTTTGATTTTGGACTACGTCTTGCAGATTTTGTGGAGTTGGGCCTACCACCAGCTCTCAATGAATAAATAACAATGATGAAGGATATGAATAATAATGATGAATTACACTGCAAATGTTAGCACAATGACTCCTGACTAAAATAATAATAAAATCAGGATGTGGAGTTTATAAAAAGTCATCTATTTTTTCAGCAGCTTCATTACCCAATATTAATATCATTTCAAGTAGGTGATTAATCCTCCTTGCTGAAAAAATAAAATTCTAATAATTGCTTTTCAATACAAATGCACTGCATTAGTTTAAAAGAAGGCCAGTTTATTGAAGAACTCTTGTTCACCCTGCATCCAAATACAGACTCATTTCTTAGATTTATGAGCACTGGCATCAAGGCAAACACCCATTATAAAGCTGCTACTTTATCAGCATCGTCTTTTCTTTTTTTGTGGGAAGGGGTGGGAAATCTAGTCTAGATCTTCAGCTGGGTGTCCTGAGAATTGCAGTTTTTCTATACTGCTATAGCACTGCTTTCCAAGATCCTTTGCCTTCTAACGTGACCTTCCCACAAGTCGAAGGCCAAAAATGATACAGTCAATATGTCCTGGGATGAATGGCAAATTCCAATTTCATTTAGAAACAAATGGGGGAAAGTTGCATCAAGCAGATCGTCCACTTACATAATCAATGCCTTCTGCTGTCAGAAATTCATTGAGATTTTCCCCACTTCCCATCCCAGTATTTTCTTGGCACTAAGAATGTCTTTCTTAGATTACAGGTCATTTTTTAGATCCCTAAAGAAAACTACTGTATATATAACAATTGAGTTCAGACTTTTTCAGAAGACAGAAGAAGAAATAATTTCCCTTCATGTCTTTGTACCCATGCAATTAAGTTTTTCTTCTAAATATCTTTTTTTAAAAATGCCCTAAACTTCTAAGCAGACATGTCCAAGAGACAACAAATGGTATGGGACTAAAGCTCATAGGCTAGACATCATCAGCAAGGGCTAGCAGAGTCTAGGTCACCAGTAAAGAGATGATAATTAAACCCACAGGCACTGATGAGGTTACCAAAAAACAGATAATGTGTCAAAAAAGGAAGATAGCTTAGGAAAAAACTTAGAATACACCCACAATTAGGAGGCAATATATAGTTGAAGAGGCAGCGAGAGAGAGAAGGAATGGTTGGAGGGAGAAAAGAAGCAGGAGAGTTTTACAAAAATTCACAAAGGAGGCACACAGGAAGAATCATCAACAATTTCAAATGCAGCAGATAGGTCAAGAAAAACTGGGAATACTAAGAAGAAGAAAAAAATAACATCAGATTTACCAATTAAGAAGTCACTGATTCTGTACACAGAGGAAAGACAATAAAGAATACAGAGGATTGCATTATATAAAATGGGCAATTTTGATTACATAAAATCAAAAAGATTCTGTACAAACAAAACTAATATAAATACAAGAAAAATAGAAATGGTTAAAAGGGGGAACATATTTTAACAAGAATTTTTGATTAGTATTTCTAATATATAGTCTGATGGACTAGATATATAAATAGCTAATTCCAATCACAAAAATGAAGTCCATTCTGTGAAAGACAAATGACCAAAGGATATGAACCAATATTTCTCAAAGGAATAAATCCAAACTTTCAACAGATATTTAAAATGCTACAAATCACTAGTAACAAGAGAAATGCAAATTAAAGGAACTCTGAGGTTCTGACTCAGATACATCAAGTTGACAAAGATGACAAAAAAAGGAAAACGACAACTGTTGGAGGGGCTAAGGGAAAAAAAGGCACGCTAATGCATTGTTATTGGAGCTGTTGGTGAAATTCTCATTTGGAAGAGAGACAGAAGAAAATACCTTGAGAGGATATTAGCATCTAGTGAAAGTTTATTTGTTTTTTAAAGGATGGAGAAGATTTGGGTATGTTTGAAGGCAGTAAGGAAGGACCCAGTAAACAGAGAATGAGTCAAGATTTGAGAAGTAGTATGGAAAGATAAACGAAATCTACTGGAGTAGGGAGGAGGAAATGGGGATTAAAGACACATGTAGAGGGGGCTTGGCTCTGGTAAGGAGAAAGGGCACCTCTTAGAGACTAGAGGAAAAGGGAAAAGAAAAGGGAATGATATCAAGGGCTTTGGAGATAAAAGAAAAAGGAAGAGGAAGCTCATGGTGAAGGGCCCGTTTCTTCAGTAAAGTAAGAGGTGAGGTCCGCAGCTGACAGACAACAATGTAATCTTTAGAATGGTAAGGCCTATTCCTCACCTCCTTTTTGTTTCCTTCCTGTGACTTTTCCAAGAGGGCTCTTTTTCTGACAGAGGAGGCACTTGCCACACACAGCACTCAAGCCCCAAAGTATAATCATGCTTCTCACAACTTCCCACCTTTCCCAAGCTTCCTTCCTTCACTCTTTCCATCTGTTCAAAGGCACTTTTCACATGCTCATCCTCTCTGAGCCCTGTCGTTGATACAGACCTGGGGAAAGAGGAGTTTCCAAACCTCTCCATTTTACCATCAGCAGCTCAAGACACTTCCCTCTGATCACCATCCCCACTGGGGACATGACAGACTTCAGGTATGGATTTGGTATACTGCATTAAGGAATTGCTGTTAAGGAACAGTGCTAGGGTAGTTCCAAATATCTGTAATGTGAGTCCAGGGTTAGCACAGGTTAGGAGGTGTCTGGAAGATCATCAAAAGGAGGAAGGAATCAGGAGGTCAATCAAAAAGGACTTAAAAACAGGTTGTAACTTTGGAGTTACAGAATAGAAATGGTTTACTCTCTTGCATACAATTTGATCCACTGTAAAAAAAAAAATGGTCTACTTTCTCACATACAACTTGCTTAGGGAATGGGACTACAAGTCTTGGTCAAACTTCTGTACATAGATAAATCTTGCTTCTAGAGGTGGCCCTGGCTTGCCTCACATTCTGGCTAATGTTTGGAAATAACGGAGCACTATTAGGCCAGCTACAAATTAATTAGTGACACATTTGTGTCTCTATCATCAACTTGAATCATTGTTTGTTTAAACTCAAATCCCTTTAGTTTATTATAGTCATTACTACTTGTCAGGAAGAGATAATGTGCTTGAATTTCCCAAGTACCTATATAAAGTGTATAAGCTTATATCTCGTAGCAGGAGGCTCAACCTCAGTCAATATTTTCCCCGAAGGACAGTCCTCATCAAGGCCTAAGATATTATTTAATCTAATAAATGATCATCCTTCACAAAAGAACTACAAACAGAACCCTCAATAATGAATTCCAGACTGCTTCCTTCAATACGGTACTGACTTTTCACTACAGACGCATAATGGCAAGCTCTGCAAAGAAGATGACAGTTACCAAACATACTTCTAAGGAGGCACAACTTCCCAGGCTCCTCTGGCTAGTAAACAAACACAATCAGCAGAAAAGGAAGGGGATCCTCTTAAATGTGGGCATGGAGCGAACGAGGCAATCTAGAGTTTCAGAGTTGCCCTATAAAGAAGTATCTAAATTCATTCACAGCCCTAGAATCAAAACTAGTGGAGGCAGAGAAGCTGCCCCATCTCAAGGTCGTAGCGATCTCACTGCAATGATCCCTACCATGCTAGGGTTTATAAAGTTCTTGGAAAGACACTCATTTAGTTTTGCCTTTGCCTTATGGTGTCAGAGTCTTCCCAGTAAAATCGATTCATGGTGTTCTTTTGGATATTTTCATTATTGTTTTGATCATCTATTTTCACCACTTTTCCTACTGCCTACAAACAAGACATGATTTACTAAGAATAAGATGCAGCAGACTGTTGCTCTTCTGGTCTATATTGAAAATAATCTTAACTAAGGGATGGCAGATAGCAACTCAGTATTGATTTCCTTTTTCTGTGTTTCACTGAGAAACAGTTAGAAAATAAATTAAACACTGGGCGGAGATTGAAGGGACCTCATTTAGGGGTAGCATTCAACAATCAGGATTTGGAATTCACTTAAAACAACCACAAATTCCATCTGTTGAATCGTGATATTTCCCAGTGGTTTCTAGTCCTGTGGTGCTCTGATCTTGGACTCCTTTAATATGTTTCCAATATCTATTAGACACTTCAAAACACTTGCCTGTTAGCAACTATTTTGTTCTCTCCCAAATCTCCCCCCAGTAAGAAGGAAACCATCAATGTCATCTGTATCTGTACTCTCACTCTTAGTACCTGGGGCAGGTAGAAAATTTTGATGGAAGCAAAAGAAAATAGTAGGGGAGTCTCAACTCATTGTACTATATAGAGAGAAATTCAAATTGAAATGTGTCTTTAATAAACAATAAGATGATATGTTTGTAACAGGGCATCCAAGAAATCAATAAACTATTGCAAAAGATGGGAGCACCACAGAAATCAGATTCCATCTCATACATGGAGCTCGTAAGCTCACAAAGTTCCCACTTTGATTCATGAGAGGTCACTGAAAAACTCAAAAGGATAAAGGTACCGGGGGCCGAAGGAAAACAAATAAAGGCCTATGTATTTTTTCCTAGATGAGGAGTTATCATTTTATTTTGGACTTTGTTTTCTAATCCTAGGAAGGCAAAAAATCACCATGATAGGCAGCACTCAGTACAGCTTGGTATGTGTACAGATCATGAAAGGGGCAGAGCTGTTCAGAAAAAAAAAGAATCTAACCTAGACAGGGAAGTGGTGCGAGACTGTAATTCCAGCTAGCAGGGATGCTAGAGCTGGCAGATCTCTTGAGTTCAGGAGTTCTGAGATGCAGGAAACCACAATGAAAGGGTGACTGCAATAAGTTTGGCCATGGGCCAATTGGGTGGCCCATGGGTCTTGGGGTGGAGGGCACCGAAAACCAAGTCAGGTTGGAAATGGAGCAGAAGTTCCAAGTACCTGTGCAGAGGAGTAGGAGAATGGGTCTGTGAGTGATGTTGCACTGGAAGAGAGGAAGGGGGAAGAAGAGAGGGAGGGAGTGGGGAAGAAGGAACTACATTTCAGCACAAGAAGACTTAAATCTAAACTATCTCATTTACTTATCTCATAAGTGAAATCACAGACATAATCTTTTTCTTTATTCTTTCTTAAGTGTAAAAATATTGCTTATAAAATGACAAATATTACTTCTGATTTCAAAGAAAGGAAGGAAGGTATTCACCCAAGGATTCTATTTTCATGGGGTGTGAAGGGGGAGAAGGGTATTCAAAATTTCAAGTTCACCATAAAATAAACTCAGGCCTAAAGAACCATAAATGGGAGGGAGGGTGGGAAGGAGAGAAAAGGAAGGAAAGAAAGAAGGAAGGAAGGAAGGAAGGAAGGAAGGAAGGAAGGAAGGAAGGAAGGAAGGAAGGAAGGAAGGAAAGAAGGAAGGTCATTTATTATGTGCCAAGTGTTGTGCTAAATGAGTACCTAAATGATTTACAAATATTGTCTCATTTAATCCTAACAACAATCCAAAGGGGATTATGGGAGAGAGGGCTTCTTCTTTTATTATTATCCATGTTTTACAGGTGAGAAAACAGAAGTAGCTAAAGGAAGGAGACTGAAGTCCACAGCGCTAGTAAGCGCCTGAGAACACATTTGAACTCCAAGCTCAAAGTCTGCATTTCCTAGCTGAGTCTAACAGTTGGCAATCTTGGCTCCAAATACGAACCCAGAGAAAACCTTCCCCCTGCTTCTTTGCAGACGTGGGAACCAGGGGTGTGAAAAGAGTTTCCTTCTCCATGTTGCTTAGTTTTCCTGAACTTCTGTGCTTTTGCTTTAAATTCTTTCTTATAAGAGATGGCACTCTGGGAGGAAATGAAGGACGGATACAGTGGAAAACAAAGGTAAAAGTAATATAAGATAATAAGAAAAGTTATTTTTAAAAGATACTTAATGTCCTAGGGGATATGATACACCCACAGATAATTCTAAGACAAGGCAGGGAGTAAAGGAGCCTCAGAATGTATGAGGAGAGAGGGCACTCAAGAGGGCATGGCACCTGTGCCAGAGCCACAAGACTTAAATTGGCAAAAGATGTCATTAGGTAAATGCATAAACAAAAACAGAAGACAAATTGGTCATTCCAAAAGATGCATGAACTGTCCCAAAGGCTCCACAGGTATCCTCACTAGTGGCAATTTACATCTCTAGAAAGAACTTCCACAATGGTGACATCACTAATTCAATAAATTTTGTATCATACACACACACACATACAGAAAATGTATCAATGTCTGTAAAAGAGAACTGGCTTCTGAAGCCTGCTATCATAGAACAAAAACTCATTTAAGGACAGAAACATGGACTGACCAGACAGTTTTCAAGATTTAATCCTGAATCATTCAAGCAAAAGTCTAAGAGCTAAGAGTTAAAGCTCTCCACAATACATAACATGCGTGTGAGTCACAAATTAAATCTGATCTAACTAACTGGAAAAATATTAAATGCTCTTGGATTGGGCGAGCAAATATAATAAAGATGACAATACTAGCTAAACTAATCTATTTATTTAGCGCTATACCAATCAGACTTCCCAAAAACTATTTTGATGACCTAGAAAAAATAACAACAAGGTTCATATGGAAAAACAAAAGGTCAAGAATTTCAAGGGAATTAATGAAAAAAAAAAATCAAATGAATGTAGCCTAGCTGTACCAGATCTAAAATTATATTATAAGGCAGTGGTTACTAAATCTGGTATTGGCTAAGAAATAGACTAGTTGATCAATGGAATAGGTTAGGTTCAAAGGACAAAACAGCCAATAACCTTAATTATCTAGTGTTTGACAAACCCAAAGACCCCAGTTTTGGGATAAGAATGCATTATTTGACAAAAATTGCTGGGAAAATTGGAAATTAGTATGGCAGAAAGTAGACATTGATCCACACTTAACACCGTACACCAAGATAAGGTCAAAATGGGTTCATGATCTAGGCATAAAGAATGAGAATTAAAAAATTAAAGAGCATAGGGATAGTTTACCTCCCAACCTATGGGAGGAAGAATTAGACCAAAGAAAACAGAATCATATTGATAAAATTGAAAATTTTGATTATATCAAATTGAAAAGTTTTGTACAAACAAAACTAATTCAGGCAAGATTAGAAGGGAAACAATAAACTGGGAAAACATTTTTACAGTCAAAGGTTCTTATAAAGGCCATTTAAAATAATGAGAATTGACTCTAATTTATAAGAAATCAAGCCATTCTCCAATTGATAAATGGTCAAAGGATATGAACAGACAATTTTCAGATGATGAAATTGAAACTATTTCCACTCATATGAAAGAGTGTTCCAAATCACTAGTGATTAGAGAAACGCAAATTAAGACAACTCTGAGATACCACTATATACCTGTCAGATTGGCCAGAATCACAGGGAAAGATAATGCAGAATGTTGGAGGGGATGTGGGAACACAGGGACACTGATACATTGTTGGTGGAATTGTGAACACATCCAGCCATTCTGGAGAGCAATTTGCAACTATGCCCAAAAAGTTATCAAACTGTGCATACCCTTTGATCAAGCAGTGTCTCTACTGGGCCTATACCCCAAAGAGATACTAAAAAAGGGAAAGGGACCTGTATGTGCCGAAAGGTTTGTGGCAGCCCTGTTTGTAGTGGCCAGAAGCTGGAAAATGAATGGATGCCCATCAACTGGAGAATGGTTGAGTAAATTGTGGTATATGAATGTTATGGAATATTATCATTCTGTAAGAAATGACCAGCAGGACGAATCCAGAGAGGATTGGCGAGACTTACATGAACTGATGCTGAGCGAAATGAGCAGAACCAGGAAATCATTATATACCTCAACAGCGATACTGTATGAGGATGTATTCTGATGGAAGTGGATTTCTTCAACAAAGACAAGATCTAACTTAGTTTCAATTGATCAAGGATGGACAGAAGCAGCTACACCCAAAGAAAGAACACTGGGAAATGAATGTAAACTGCTTGCATTTTTGTTCTTCTTCCCAGGTTATTTATACCTTCTAAATCCAATTCTCCCTGAGCAACAAGAAAACTGTTCAGTTCTGCACACATATATTGCATCCAAGATCTACTGTAATCTATTTAACATGTATAGGACTGATTGCCATCTTTGGGGAGAGGGTGGAGGGAGGGAGGGGAAAAATCGGAACAGAAGTGAGTGCAAGGGATAATGTAAAAAATTACCCTGGCATAGGTTCTGTCAATAAAAAGTTATTTAATTAAAAAAAGCCATGCATGTGAGTATAGAACAATATATACACATTATACACATACATATACACATATATGTCTATGGGCAGCAAGGTGGACACAGCAGGGCCTGGAGTTGGGAAGACAAATATTCCTGAGTTCAAATCTGCCTTCATATGCTTCCAAGCTGTGTGACCCAAAAGCCTGGGGTCTTCTTATCATTTAGTCTTTTTCAGTCATCTCCAACTCTCTGACTCCATTTGGGGTTTTCTTGACAAAGATATTACAGTGGTTTGCCTTTTTCTTCTCCAGCTCATTTTACAAATGAGGAAACTGAAGCAAACTGACCCAAGGTCACACAGCTAAGAAGTATCTGAGGTCAAATTTGAACTCAGGTCTTCCTGACTCCAGTCCCAGCTCTCTAGCCACCTACCTAGCTACCCTTGGGGACAAAGTAAGGATTTAATAAATCCTTGCCTAATTGAGCAGTAAGCTAGACCAAGCATTTAGAAGGAGGAAGTGGAAGTTCCAAAATCTGTCCCAGGCATAGCCCTGGAGGCAAATCCTTGCTTTTTATCCTTTTCTTTAAATGCCTGATTTGAAGGCAACTATGTGGATGAATCAACCTTCCCCATAGTCTAATGTATACTCTAGAGCTAAAAAATGAAGGACTAAGAGTGACGAGATCCAAGATCCTTTTTTAACCTAATGGAATTATGGGCAGCAGCATTCAAATATTTATAAAAGGGAGAGAAGAGAGCACGCATATTGTCTGCTGTGGGAGATACTTTTTATTGTGGTAATTATTATTTTTTAAATATCTATTCATTTCTTGGGAAAAAAACTAAAGATAATGTTTGTGGCCCAATGACAAGAGTACTGGATCTGCAAATGGAAGACGTGAACTGAGGCTTTTGTGACCCTGCAAAAGGACCCTCTCCTTTCTGGATGTGAATTTCATACTCTGTTCAGTGAAGGGGTTGAATTTAGTGGAATCTAGCTCTCACTTGGGGGTACCTTACCTTATCTATTCCATACAGAGATAGGTTAACCATAACCCCATGAACTGGGACAATATTAAAACACCTATTTTATCTGAATGCACTCCTACATCACTTTTTCACTGACCCATTAGGCAAATCAACACTGTCCACGTGGATTCCAATTTTAATATCTTGAATAATATATGTCATGTCCATTTTGCATAGACTAAATTAATATAAATGTAAAAAAAATCATTTTAAATAATCGCCGTGAAGTCTAAGTACATTTTTATGCATACATTTTTTATACTAAGTTTCAGGTCCCATTAGAAAATGTGACTCATAATTTAAAAAGTATATTCACTTTAAATTTGTGTTCTTTAAGGTCAAGTCAGAAACCTGCAAATAGGATACAGAAGTAGATAGATTCTATTCTTGATGAAATAGCAGCAAACAAATCCAAAAAAGAGGCCCATTTTTCTTTTAGGAACAATATATTGGGGTTAGCTAGGTGATGCAGTGGATAGAGAGTCAGGAGGACCTGAATTCAAATCTGGCCTCAGACACTTAACAATTCCTAGCTATGTGAACCTGGGCAAGTCACTTAATTCCATTTGCCTCAGCAAAAAAAAAAAAAAAAAAAAAAAATGAAGAGGAATCAATACATAGGAGTGATGGAGAAGAACCATTGCTAGTGAGTGTAGAGGGTCAGAACTCTCAAAAGGTATACTTAAGACTCAGTATGACAAATGAGATAATGATTCTCTAGCTAATGATGTAATCGTTCTAGTTAAGTACATAGACTTAATATGCTGTGGTGATATAATGCTACTATAGTAAACACTTGTGCAGTAGTGGCTACAGTTGTGCATGCTCAGTGTGATGTAGTGAGGTAATCGTACTGAGTACTTAAAGGAAGGCTCAGACACAGAAGATTCTCTCTCATCAGTAGCTCTCAACCCCAGCTCTCAGAGAAGACTTTAGGTTCCAGACTCCAGACTCCAGATTCCAGATTCCATCTTTGACCAGCCATATGGTGGTCCTCCTGTCTCCTTCACTCTTCCACTAAGACCAAGGACTCGGGCTGATCCTGAAGTCCTCCAGAGGGCTAGAGCAGACTTTACAAGTGGGTTCTAGCAATATACTGAGCAAGGCACAAATTCAGAAGTGAACACTATTTGGCTCTGATCTTAGGAAGAGAACAAAAAGTTCCAGGGAACAAATGCACCGTAATCAATTTTCACAATGATATCAAATAGGAGGTGCTGGTGGCACATCTCATCCGATGAGCTCTCTCAAAGATATAAGTGCCATGTACTTTGAAAGAAGATCCTTATCCTAGGCATAGGAGTGCATGTGGGTCAAGGAGAGGATGTGGGGCACCAGGATACTTATCCTCAAGGATCTGAAGAGCTGGCATGTGTAGCAGAGAGATCGGAATCATTCAGACCACTTACAAAGAGTAGAAGTCTCAGGGAAGGAAATTATGATTTAGCAGAAGGAAAAATTCTCTAACAGTAAAAAAATTGACCCAAAACAGACTGGGCCTTCTTGATCTGTTCTGGGTTGCCACCCCTTCTTCCAGTGAATTGTAAGATGTCATATCAAGTTGGACCTGGTAAATTTCTACTTTTGATGTAGATTAGGATTCTATGCCAGTTCTGGAAAGACCTTACTGCAAAGTGGAAAAAGGGAGTCCACAGGGACCTCCCACCACCACCATTCCCACTCATAGCCATACTCACCCTGACACAAAGATAATGGGCACAGAAATGGCAAATATGTGGTACAATGGTAGAGCTACATAAAAGCAAAATAATGGCAAGAATGGGAATCCTGGTATCAGGAGAAAATTGGATTCAAATTCTGCCTTCATGCAGAAAAATGTCTTCAGTGGGTAGAACTGATGAACTTTTAAGTGCAAATTGAAGCTTTCTTTTTCTTTTAATTTCCTTCCTTTTTCTTGATCTTTTATATGTTTTCTTTTGCAACATGGTTAATGCGTAAATAGACTTGTGACTTCACATACATAATTAGGATTACAACCCTGGCCTTTACAAGGAGTAGGGGAAGAAATATAGGGACAGAGACAATTTGAAACTCAAATTTAAAAAAAATGCTAAAAAAATTTTATATTTAACTGAGATGTATTTAACAAAATATATAAAATATACTAAAAAACAAAGGAATACTATCTCGGTTTTAGAAAAAAAAAACACAATCCTGTCTTATAGATGCTATACCATGAGCAAGTCTCTTAAAATTCTGGGAACTTCATTTCCTCATCTGTGAAATCAAGTTAATAGTACTTGAGTAAATATCATACAGATTCTCTACAGAATTAAGAGTGGTTTGTAAACTTTACTACTGTCACCTAATATTATTAGTGAATGGAAAAATGTGAGAGCTTAATGGAATTGTGTACTACTGTTGTACTATTTCACAAATAGAATACAGATCATGAATAAATACAAATAAAATAGAAATTCCATCTCTTGTCTACTCTTTTTGGTAGTTGGTAATAAAGGGAGTTCTAATAAGCTACATCTGAAAATTGTGAAGAATGCTCAATTGGCTACCAAGAGAGGCACATCTTCATGAGAAATGGACACCTAGAATTAATTTGGTGCTCCCTAAACTGCTGCAATTCTCTTTTTGAATGAAGAAACTTATTTCTAAGCATCCAGGAACCCTGATCTATTCTGATCCTTTTTTACTCCATCTCTTCAAACAACGAGCACGAGATTTTGGCTTTGGTAGTCCATCAATGACTGTAACACAACAGACCTTACACAACAAACGTACAAGGAAATTGTCTGCCATGACAAAATGCTAGGACATTTGTAGTTTTAGAAAGTGGATTTTTAAGCTTAAACCTGCAAAGGCATATTGATTTAGGTAAGATTGCCAGAGAGTTGGTCCTGATTGACTTTATTCTATCAGGAGTCTAAGCTCCTGACCAATCAATCCTTGCATTCATAGAACACCAGACAATTTTTTTTCAAGAATTTTAAACAAGTTCCTTTTTGGGAACACAAAAATGGAATTGGTGCATTTCCCAGTCACATAATTTGCCTGGGAAAATAGACTGGATGGTGAGAGATTGTCTATTTCATCTATTATTTAAAATAGATTTTCAAGTGGTACACTCTCAGTGCTGAATTTCAAATTAGTTTCAGGTGTTCATATTCTCTTAGCTGTTTCCTTTCAATCACCTGGCAAGCCTGGGCCTCAAATGGCACATTCTCTAATTCAAGCTCACCCTACTTCCCAAGATGTTCTGCAGAAATCTCAGGGTATGGTCAATTTCACTAAACTCACACCTATGTTTAGAATACTAATTACTACTTCGTTCTAAATCGATTTGTCAGCATGGTCTCCTCCCCATTCTACTTTTTTTCCCTCCTTCATCCTCCTCAACCCATGAAGACTCTTTCTTTGCAGCCACCCAGAATTGCCTAAATACTAGTTGCTGTGCTTTGCTCAAAGAAGACAGCACTGGGGACGGGGGGGAAGGTTCTCTGCTTTCTGACTTGCAATAGAGTAGTACTGTGATTACATTGGAGGGGGCTTCCTAAGTGCAACAACTCCCTCAGTCAGTGAAGAGAGAGCAGGGAGCTGGGATTTCATTGCTATAGGGAACTTCTAGGAGAGGAACCGGAACTTCTAGGAGAGGATCCTCTCTCTGCCAATGCAAACTGACACCTTTTCTGCAAGCTGTAATCTTAGAGCTGGCTAGTGCCCTGGCAGGCTTCATGGCTTGCATGGCAGAGTGATACCAGAAATTGCTGTCAGAGACAGCACTTAATGCAGTGCTCGGCACATGGTAAGCTCCTAAATGCTTACTATCTGACTAACAGACAGAATCCAAACCCATAGCTTTCTGATTTTGAGGGCAGCTCTCTATCCCCTAGGCAACACTGCCTTTCATTTCTGGCTACACTGTCTTTTGACATTCTATTCCCCCTAGATGGAAGGCTCTTCACTGTATTTGTGTCCCAATCCCTTTTGGTAATCTGACAAAGCCTTGGACATCTTCTCAGAATAAGGTTTTTAAATGCATAAAATAAAACATGGGGTACAAAGGAAAACACATACTGAAATACAGTCCTCAAAATCTGAAGAAAAGAAAGTTCATGGACCCTATGTTTAAGAAATTCTGCAGATTATAAATTGATCAAAGGCAAGGACTACTTCAGTCTCTGTCTTGGATTCTCTAGCACCTGGAAGAGTTCTCCATACAGTGTAGGTGATTAATATACACTGGATGAACTCAACTGGTTTTGGGAGCCCTCTGTTTCCCTCTTCTAAAAGGCCCTGAGCCCTGACTGCAGAATTATATCCAATATAAGAGCTGGCATCTGGTTAGGACTTTACCTAGATTATACTCTGGAAAGTAGGCAGAATGGAGAAGATTATACCCATTCTACAGATGAAGAAAGTAGGGCTTATAGTCACGTGAAAAAATTCTCTAAATCACTATGGGTCAGAGAAATGTGAATTAAGACAACTCTGAGACACCACTGCACACCTCTCAGATTGGTTAAATGCTTTACAAGAATTATTTCATTCTATCCCCACAACAACTCCAGGAGGAAGGTACTATTATTATCTTTATTGTACAGGTGAGGAAACTGAGGCAGACAGATTAAGTTGTCTAGGATTACACAGCTAGGAAGGTTCTGAGATCAATTTGAACTCGAGTCTTCCTGTGTCTTCTCTACTGACGAGCACTTCTCTCAATCTCAGATCTCACCCATCTCCTGAAATACCTGTAGATCTTAAGTAGTCACTTTTTTCCTACAGAAACGACTTCAGTTTCTAAAGACATAAAGTAGGGAGGTCGGTGGAAGATTAATGACCAGACATTCATGTTTCCTAAATTAACTGTCTGGACTTAGAAAGGGAGGCCTCCGAAAAAGATAAAAGAAGAAACAAGAAAAAACTTCTCTGTTAGGATATAATCGTTATGAGGACAAGGATTGTTTTTTTAAACTATCCCCAGCCTTAGAAAATTAAGGTGCCCACAGTGGATGCTTAATAAATATTTGTGAAACTGAATTTAATTAGGCCTGATAAATTTGCGCATTTTACAAATCCCACTTGGTTTCAATAAATATAAACTAGGCAGATTTTAGTTATGTCATTTAAGAAGAACCAAATTTGTAATACTGACAAATATTTACATTACAAAGGTGTTCTTCCATTAACAAAATGAATTGAAAGTGATTCTTTCAAGTGAAATTACTTATTTGTTTTCAAATCACTAAATAATGAACAAAAAAACCTCGATTCCAACTTCTAATGGAGGATAATTGGAATGATTTTGAAATACTGCTGTAGTGGAAAGAGACACACATGATATAAAAATCTTACAGAGTGTCTATGACCATTGCTATGTACTTCCCCAGGACGCAGCCCCATTCCTACAAAAAAGGCTCTTTGAAACTCAAGCTATTTATACATCTATACATGTATGAATGTGCATATTTATACATATATGTGTGTTCGTATAGCTTTACCTATACACATATCCATTTCTCTCTCTCCATACATTTGTGAGTGTTTATCAAAAAATAACATGGTCATGCATTTGCACTTGATACAGCCCAGATTTGGTGGAAAAAGCTGGACTAAGTGTGACACGAAGAACCTTGTTTGTTGCTGTTTTAAAAAGATTGCCAGTATTCTAATGAAAAGGGGGAAAGGGAAATTTAGAAATACTTAAATGGATCTGTAATATCCATTTGGAAAATCATTCAACCTACACAGATCAAAAGCCCTTCACAATGCATGTTCATCCTGTGTTGTATTTACTCATAGCCCCCATAAATGGACCATCAGTGGTCCCTACCACATGCTGGAGGATGCAGTGAAGTACTTTGAAGGTCCACCTGTCAAGTCTCACTCTTGTCACGTGACTAGCCCACCTTTCCTTCCACTGATAAAAATCCCTAACAATCTGTTTTACTTTTGTTATTCTCCATAAGGTTCCACTGGTTCTAAGTTACAGCCCATTCACAAACTCCATTGCTTTGTGGATGAGAGTCATTTTTAATCCTTCTAAGGAAGGTACATTTCATGTCTTGCTAAAATACAGCAATACTGGTAGAATGTTATTATTAAAAATACGTGTCTTTGTTGTCATGGAAAACTTGGGGCCAGCAAAGGATCTTTGCAATTTCCCAAAGGCAATTGAGTCTGCTTTCTTCTTTTTGTTCAACTTGTCCATTTGTGCTGCCTATCTCACACAAATTTATTTCTACATATTTGTATGTATATACACGAGAGTGTGTATCATCTCATCCAATTGGTATTGATTGTACTTATCCATTTTTCATTAAAATAATTCAAATCATTCATTTAAATAAAACGGGGTTAAACCAGATTTCTTATTATAATTCATTCTTCTTGTTTTTACTAATTCTAATCAAAGCTTTGATAACTCTATGGTCTGACTTTATACATGGAGCTGACTCAATCACTACCAATCACTATCACCACACTATCAATCATCAATAACAAATCTTCCTTTTAAAAATATAATCCATTTTGTTCTTTACAGTGTTATATGATGCTCCCTTTTTCTAGCACTTACAAATTCTATTCTGAAAGAACGTTCTCATAGAAAGTATCATGAGGCTTCGATATTATCTATAAGTCTTCAGTCTCCCATATCTTTGGTCCTCATATATTTCTTTGCATCTTCAGATTTTCTGACCTTTGCAATGAAATTGATGAATATCAAAGCATATGGGCATTTAATTTAGATGGCTTTCTTAAGTTTTTTGTAAAAATTTTCTACTATTTCATGCTCAGCAAACAATGTTAGTACTGTAACAATTTTTATGATGGTAGTCTTGCAAATACTTATCACTAGCAAAACAAAATATGATGATCAAATATCCCATTGAACAATGTTTTCTGTTGTCTTTTGGTATTTGTTACAAGCCCATCCTATTAATCAATCAATCAATAAACTTTTATTATGCTCTTACTATGAATGAAGTACTGTGCTAAGTTTGGGGATAGAAAAAGAGATAAAGATTAGTCACTACCTTCAAAAAGCTAATGAGGAAGATAACATGCAAAGAAATATACAGAAAGCAAGCTATATATATAGTAAGAGGCATTGGGGGAGACTTCTTATAGAAGGTGGAATTTTAGTTGGAACTCAAAGAAAGCCCACAAACTAAGTAGTCAGAGTGGAAGAGGGAGAACATTTTCAGGCATGATGAACAGCCAGAGAGAATGCTTAGAGCTGAGAAATAGAGTACCTTATTCATGGAATAATCAAGAGATTAGTGTCAATGGATCTCGAAGACTATATGTCAGGGAGTAAGGGGTAAGAACACTGGAAAGGTAGAGGGAGGCCAAGTGATGAAGGGATTTGAATGCCAAACATAGTATTCTCTTAATTCTTGCTATGTCCTCTTCAAGGTACTACCGGCAAATCATTCTTTAACATATAACTTTATTCTCTCTTCTCTTTTTGTTTATAGCAGTAATAGTAAGATGGCTATGATTCAGCACTATAACCATTTACTGGTCATTAAACAAGGATTTTACCTTTATAGTATCAAAAGTCAAAGTAAAATTTATTGATGTTTAAAAAAAAACATAATTCTTAGCACCCTCATGCTACTTTCCCACTATGATTACTCAGCACAAGAAAGGAATCCATACCCACATGTGAAAAACTGTTCCTAAAAGTGCTTTTTGTAATGGCAGGAATCAGATATTCAGGGCCTGACCATCACGTGGTCTATGAATGTGATGGTATATTACTGTTCTATAAGAAATGATGAACAAGTTAATTTCAGAAAAACCTGAAAAGAATTACATGAACTGACACTGTGAAGTGAGCAGAACCAGGAAGACCTTGTACATAGGAACAGAATCATGTGGTAAATATTACTCACATCAGGTTTGACTCAAACAAAGAATATTAGACATATTTGGTTTCCCCAAGAAACTTCTCTCCCCTTTTAGAAAAGTGGAGGAAGAAAGGGGAAAAGGGAAGGGGTAGGCTAAATAGAAAAGAAAACAGAAAAAGTAGGGGGAATGGATATGAAAGGGGGAGGGTCTCTAAAGGGGAAGGACTGCTTGAGGCAAATGGTGCTCACAAGTAAAATACTGGGGAAGAAGGAAAGGGGAAAAGGAAAGAGAAAGTACAATTTGGGGTTAATAAGATGACAAGAAACACAGAATTAGCAGTTTTAACCATAAATGTGAATGGGGGCAACTATCCATTAAGGATAAGTGGACAGCAGACTGGATTGAAAAGCAGAATCCTACAATATGTTGTTTACAAGAAACACATTTAAAGCAGAGCAATACATACAGAATAAAAGTAAAAAGCTGGAGCAGAAAATGTTAGGCTTCAGGTGAAATCAAAAAAGCAAGGGTAGCCATCCTGATCTCAGATCAAGCAAAAGCAAAAAATGATCTAATTAAAACAGATAAGGAAGGGAACTATATCTTGCTAAAGGGTACCACAGATAATGAAGCAATATCAGTACTAAATATATATGCACCAAGTGATAGAGGATCCAAATTCCTAAAGGAGAAGTTAAGAGAACTGCAAGAAGAAATAGACAGCAAAACTATGTGGGAGATCTCAACCTTGCTCTCTCAGAACTAGATAAATCAAACCCCCCAAAATAAGAAAGAAATTAAAGAAGTAAATAGAATACTAGAAAAGTTAGATATGATAGATCTTTGGAGAAAATTCAAAGGAGAAAGAAAGGAGTACACTTTCTTTTCAGCAGTTCATGGAACCTATACAAAAACTGACCATGTCTTAGGACATAAAGACATGAAAATCAAATGCAGAAAGGCAGAACTAATAAATGCATTTTTTTCATATCTTATTGCAATAAAAATTACTTTCAATAAAAGGCCAGGGAAAATAGACCAAAAAGTAATTGGAAACTAAATAATCTCATGCTAAAGAATGAATGGGTGAAACAGCAAATCATAGACACAATCAATAATTTCATCCAAGAGAATGACAATAATGGGACAACATACTAAAATTTGTGGGATGCAGCCAAAGCGGTAATAAGGGGAAATTTTATATCTCTAGAAGCTTACTTGAATAAAATAGAGAAAGAGAAGATCTGAATCGGCCTTGCAACTTAAAAAGCTAAAAAAAAGAGCAAATTAAAACCCCCCAATTAAATACTAAACTTTAAATCCTAAAATTAAAGGGGAGATTAATAAAATTGAAAATAAAAAAAAAACTACTGAATTAGTAAATAAAACTAAGAGTGGGTTTTATGAAAAAGCCAACAAAATAGATAGAGCTTTGCTAAATTTGATTAGAAAACGGAAAGAGGAAAATCAAGTTGTTAGTCTTAAAAATAAAAAGGGAGAACTTTCCACCAATGAAGAAGAAATTAGAGCAATAATTAGAAGTTACTTTGCCCAACTTTATGCCAATAAATTTGATATCCTAAGTGAAACAGATGACTACCTTCAAAAATACAAGCTGCCCATATTAACAGAGGAAGAAGTAAATTGCTTAAATAGTCCCATTTCAAAAAACAAATAAAACAAGCTATTAATCAACTGCCTAAGAAAAATACCTCAGGACCAGATGGATTTACATGTGAATTCTACCAAACATTTAAAGAACAATTAACTCCAATGCTATATAAACTATTTGAAAAAAAAATAGGGAATGAAGGACTCCTACCAAGTTTCTTTTATGACATAGACATGGTACTGATACCTAAATGAAGTAGGTTGAAAACAGAGAAACAAAATTATAGACCAATCTCCCTAATGAATATTGATGCAAGAATCTTAAATAAAATATTAGCAAAAAGATTACAGAAAATCATCCCCATGACCAAATAGGATTTATACCAGGAATGTAGGGCTGGTTCAATATTAGGAAAAGTATTAGCCTTATTGACTATATCAATAACCAAATTTACAAAAACCATATGATCATCTCAATAAATGCAGAAAAAGCATTTGATAAAATCCAACATCCATTCCTATTAAAAACACTTGAGAGTATAGGAATAAATGAACTTTTCCTTAAAATAGTCAGGAGCATGTATTTAAAACCATCAGTAAGCATCATATGTAATGGGGATAAATTGGAACCATTATGAATAAGATCAGGAGTGAAAAAAAGGTGGCCCACTATCACCATTACTAATCAGTGTTGTATTAGAAATGCTAGCTTTGGCAATAAGAATTGAGGAAGAGATTAAAGGAATTAGAGTAGGTAATGAGGAAACCAAATTATCTCTCTTTACAGATGATATGATGGTATACTTAGACAACCCCAGAGATTCTACTAAAAAGCTATTAGAAATAATCCACAACTTTAGCAAAGTTGCAGGATACAAAATAAACCCACATAAGTCATCAGCATTCTTATATATCACTAAAAAAATCCAGCAGTCAGAGTTACAAAGAGAAATTCCATTTAAAGTAACTGCTGAGAGTATAAAATATTTGGGAATCTATCTGCCAAGGGAAAGTCAGGAACTATATGAGCAAAACTAGAAAACAGTTTCCACAAAAATAAAGTCAGTTCTAACCAATTGGAAAAATATTAAGTGCTCTTGGATAGGCTGAGCAAATATAATAAAGATGACAATAATAACTAAACTAATCTATTTATTTAGTGCTATACCAATCAGACTTCCAAAAAACTATTTTAATGACCTAGAAAAAATAACAACCAAATTCATCTGCAAGAACAAAAGGTCAGGACTTTCAAAGGAACTAATGAAAAAAAAAATAAATGAAGGTGGCCTAGATGTACCAGATCTAAAACTATATTGTAAAGCAGCAGTCATCAAAACCATTTGGTCTTGGCTAAGAAATAGACTAGTTGATCAGTGGAATAGGTTAGGTTCACAGGACAAAATAGTCAATGACTATAGTAATCCAGTGTTGGACAAAGACCCCAGCTTTTGGGATAAGGATTCACTGTTTCACAAAAAGTGCTGGCAAAATCGGAAACTACTATGGCAGAAACTAAGCATTGACCCCCACTTAACACCATACACCAAGATAAGGCCAAAATGGGTTCATGAAGTAGGCATAAAGAATGAGATTATAAATAAATTAGAAGAACATAGGATAGTTTACCTCTCAGACATGTGGAGGGCGAAGGAATTTGTGACCAAAGAAGACCTAGAGATCATTATTGATCACAAAATAAAAAATTTTGATTACATCAAATTAAAAGGCTTTTATACAAACAAAGCCTAATGCAGACAAGATTAGAAGGGAAGCAATAAACTGGGAAAACATTTTTTACAGTCAAAGGTTCTGGTAAAGGTCTCATTTTTGTATATAAAGAATTGACTCTAATTTATAAGAAATCAAGCCATTCTCCAATTGATAAATAGTCAAAGGATATGAAAAGACAATTTCTGGATGAAGAAACAGAAACTATTTCTAGCCAAATGAAAAAATGCTCCAAATCATTATTAATCAGAGAAATGCAAATTAAGACAACTCTGAGATACCTGGCTAGGATAACAGGAAAAGATAATGCTGAATGGGGGGGAGGAGGGGAAATGGGACACTTATGCATTGTTGGTGGAATTTTGAATGCATCCAACAATTCTGGAGAGCAATTTGGAACTATGCTCAAAAAGTTATCAAAGTGCATCAAACCTTCTGATCCAGCAGTGTTACTACTGAGCTTATATCCCAAAGAGATCTTAAAGAAGGGAAAGGGCCCTGTATGTGCAACAATGTTTGTGGCAGCCCTTTTTGTAGTGGCTAGAAAGTGGAAATTGAATGCATGCCCATCAATTGGAGAAATGGCTGAAAAAGTTGTGGTATTCACAGATTTTTCTTTAACAACATGACTAATACGGAAATATGTTTTAAATGTTTCTACATGTATAACCTATACTTGCTGTCTTGGGGAGGGGGGAGGGTAGTAGAGAAATATGAAACTCAATATCATAGAAAAAATAATTAGGAAACTATCTTTATATGTAATTTGAAAAAAAAATGCTATCAAGTTTTTAAAAAGTGAATCCCAATAGGGCCAATGAACAATAATTGATTTTTTTTTTAATTTCATGGAATTCCATGCCGCACCACTCCCCCTCAAAAAAAAAAAAAAATGAGTGCCAGGTAGTAGCCTCCTTATAATGGCTCTCCATAGGTCTCAAAAATCAGGTAAAATATCTGCCAGGCTGTCCTCAAAGATTTTCCAGCATGATAAAACTTGCTGGAGCATTTACATCATAGTCAAACAGTATGAGACAATAGAAGTTGTAGGTTTAAATTCAGGCTCTTCATGACTTTGAAGAAATTATTTCCCCTCCACAAGACTCAGTTCATTACATCTGTAAAATGAATGGTTCGGAACAGATCTCTGAAATGTCTTCTAAATTTATGTAAAGTATGCCATGATTATGTGTCTCAGGTCTGGTTTAGAAAAAAAAAAAAAAAAAAGACCCTTCCAGATCACTGGAAAGTAGAAGAAATGAGGGAGAAAACCAGTCAATTCTGAGGCACTTGACAGTGTTGTTTGCTGAATTTACTGCAAGTCTAGAGTTGCTAAGCTCTGACTAGAAGATTCAAATTTAGCATTTGTACATAACATAAAAGAGCAATTTAGATGTTAAAATTTAATCATCGTGAAACTTTAATGCCTTAGGTAGAAAGAGAGAATGGCACAATAATGGCACCAAAAAGGATAGAAATAGTGCCATTAGTCTCATGGACATCACCAATGGGTTTACTTCAGTCAAGTAGACCATAACAACAAGAAGTTATTGTCAATATATAGCTTTGCTCTTGGCTAAATACAGAAAAGCTTTGACCTTATATCTAAAGGGTGTACTCCAAAGATACATGTCTTTTTTCATGGATAAGAGAGGTTTTGGTTCTGTCTTTTAGAGTATATTAATTCCAGGATTTATTATTATAAAAAGGAAGAGATGAGCAATGCCTTCAGGTTAAATTGATAATCATGTTCACATATAACCATATAAAAATTTGCATGAAACTAAAAAACCATCTGGAAAAATCCATGAAATTCTAAAATCAAATATCTGGGTATTTTTTTAAGTATACAAGAGAAGTTTTTTGAATCTAAAGGAGAAGTAATTCAAAAGTGAAAAGTAAAATGTTATTATAGTAAGTAATACTCATTGTACAATCAACTTGGAATAGTTTAAAGAAAATATTAAAATTTCTCATGCGTTAATTCAGTATAGTAGAGGGGAAAGGTCATTATAATAATGGTCAAAAGTCTTTGCTTCTAAACTGGAAACTGAGTGTATGCCCATCAAATGGAGAATGGTTGAAGAAATTGTGCTATATGGATGTTATGGAATATTATTGTTCTGTAAGTAATGACCAGCAAGACGATTTCAGAGAGGTTTAAAGAGACCTACATGAACTGATGCTAAGTGAAATGAGCAGAACCAGGAGGTCATTATACATGGCAACAAGAAGACTATACAATGATCAATTCTGATGGACGTGGCTCTATTCAAAAATGAGAGGATTCAAACTAGTTCCACTTGTGCAGTGATGAAGACAGCCATCTACACCCAGAGAGAGAACCATGGAAACAGAGTGTGGAACATAACGTAGCATTCTTGTTAGAATTCTTATAAGGTGCTAAGTCAGTTATCCAATTTAGCATGATACTTAACAGTTCTCTAGTTCACTAATGTACTTAGTACTTATTAGAGTTCTACAAGATTCACACCTTTAAGAGAGCATATATAAGCTAGGAGACTCAACCAGGATGGACTCCGGGAGATTCACAAGCCAAGATTCAGTCGAGGAGATTCACAAGCCAGAGACGGCAGCTGGGCAGAACGAAGGAAGACAGAGAAAAGAAGTGGTGGCAGGCTGTCCTGTGGAGAACACACAAACCAAGATCCGAAAGGCCTCCAGAAAAGCCCCCTGAACCCCAAGTGAAGGGGACAAGATTTTGAAGAGACAACAAATGATTTGGACTTGAACTCCTGGCTGCATATGAGGTGATTATTACACTGAAATGAAACTAAGGCTGCTCCCAGAAGTCCCCCGAGAACCTGCTCTCAGAGAACATTAAATTTTAGAGAAAAATATTACACATTCTCACTCTCTCTGTTGTTATTTGCTTGCATTTTGTTTTCTTTCTCAGCTTGCATTTTGTTTTCTTTCTCAGTTTTTCTCTTCCTTCTTCTTGATCTGATTTTTCATGTGCAGCAAGATAACTGTTTAAATATATAATATATCATGGATTTAACATGTATTTTATCATATTTAACATGTATTGGACTACCTGCCAGTTAGGGGAGGGGGTGGGGGGAAGAAGGGGAAAATTTGGAACAAAAGGTTTTACAAGAGTCAGTGTTGGAAAAATCACCTAGGCATATGCTTTGTAAATAAATAAATAAATAATGATTTTTTTTTAAGTCTTCGCTTCTATTTACAATTGTGCCATTTCCTATCTAAGTGTCCCTAACCAAGGCACAGGGTCATTGGATCTTAGATCTTTATGAAGGGATATAAGTTGAGTCTAACTTCCTCATTTCATGGATCACACAGCTAATAAATGTATGAGGGAGGATTTGAATCCAGGTCTTCCTAAATCCAAATTGATTTGTGAAATGACAGGGCTGGATGATCTCTCAAGCCCCTTCTAGCTCTAGACCTAGAAAGCTCTAATTACAAGATTCCACTATCCTATCCTTTCATATTCTTGTAGATACTTTTCGTCATTCATTTATGTCCAACTCTTCATGACTTCATTTTGCTTTGTTTTTTTGGAAAATCCAACACGAGGATGAGAAGGAACAATTTTCCAGATCAATAAAACTTAAAGGGTGGCCAAAAAAGATCTCTCTCACTGAGATGAGAAGGGAGTACAGTCCAGCACAGGTACCAACAAGTCAGCAACAGGGCAGTCCCAATAAGTAAGCAGGAAGATGGCCCAGTCTGTCAAGTAACCTGAATTAGCAGCAACAATTTCCAGAGTTCTCAATCTTCAGATCATAAAGGGGGAGGTACAATTGGGCAGAAGAAGATTACAGAGGTCCCTTTGCTGGCTAGATAGTTCTGGGTCAAATGCATGGATCATAGTCCCAGGACAAGGAGGAATAGTAGGACACTAGGAAATATCAGCCACAGGGAAGAGTAGATGCTGGTCATAGTTCCAGAATAGAAAAAGATGCTTGAGTTCACTCACAGACAATTCTAAAGAATTTATGATGAATAAGGCTACCTACTCCAGAGAAAAAATTGATGGAGTCTGAATGCAGATCAAAACATACTATTTTTTACTTTATTTTTATGGGGGCTTTTTTGGTCTGTGTTTTCTTTCACAATGTGACTAATATGGAAATATGTTTTGCATGACTGCATATGTATAACCTATATCAGATACCTTGCCTTTTAAACAGGGGGAGAGGGGGTGAAGTGTAGGAGGCAGGGAGAGAATTTGGAACTCAAAAACTGTTTTAAAATGGTTCTACATTAAATTGGAAAAATAAAATATTAATTTTTTTAAAAATTTTTTTGAAGGGCTCCCTACAACCTCCTTAATAAATCTCAAACTCCTTGGGTTAGCCTTGAAAGTCCTTATCAATTTTATACTCTCTGACTTATCTATACTAAATCTCACATTCCTCCATTCTTCATTTGGCACAAAGTAGATAACTCTCTGTCCTCCAAAAATGACCCATATCTTTGTGTTTCCATGACTTTCCTCAAACTATTCTCTGTGCTTGAAATGTCTTTCACCTTTTTTGCCTACTGAATTGCTATACTTCCTTAATGGTTCAATCCAAATGTTCCTACCAGCAGGAAGCCTTCTCTGATATCTGTGTATATTCCTCCTACACCCTTCAACAGTGGCTAATAACCTTCTCTCCTCCTTAGAGCTTACAAAGCATGGCCGGATGTATTTACCATGTATTATTTTGTATATAAGAAAGCTACAAAGGTTTCACTACTGACAGATATGCATAATAAATGCAGGAATGAGAGAGTTCTGTCTATTTCATCCATGTTCATTTCTATGCCAATAAGAAAGGATATTGAGATTGGATTAATTACACCCTCCCCCCAGGGAATACTATTGTTAAGATCTGAGATCAGCAGAGACACTCAAGAGAGGAGACCTAGCAGGTTGAAAGGAGAGATGTGCTGTAGGTACCAGAGCAGTAACACCAGAGGCAATTGATAGTTCCACAAGATGGAGAGGGTTAGGTGTTTGGCCATAGATATACTCCAGCCACATGTACCCCCTACGCATAGATGCCCTCTGTGTTCCTTCTGTGTATGCCCTTCTGCAAATGCTTCCTAGTCACCAGTGTTCTATAAACCATATAGTGCCTTAGAGAACCACAAATTGACACCGTCTGTGTTTACTGCATTTCTTTCTATTTGCGAAACATTTTCCAATTATCTTTTCTTTTGATTTGGAATTTGGGGTACTACAAGCAACCTAGAACTACAAGTTTACCTGGTCTGCTCTCTCTGTATGCTCCTCCATTGGGAATATATTAACTGTGAAAAGGGATACCCTATAAGTACAGAAGATATTTTGTGATTTTTTTATTTATGTCTTTTTTGAAATTAATAATAAAATTAAACATATTGTTATGTTTGATCAGTATCTCAAAACTAGTGTGACATGTCTGGGAATCTTCATGGGATATCACAAGATTAGGTCCACACAAGTGTTATATATGTGATAAGGTGGGCATTAGCAGAGAAAGTCTGAATCTCTGTAAAAAATCTGAAGCCTAGCTACTTTCTGAGGCAAATTGAGAGGAAAGCTGTTAGGATTATAAATGGACCCTTTTGATTATGTTTAGGTCTTTTGTTTTTAAGTAGGTTTTTTGTTCAGGTGGACTTTCTATTACAGTCCCAACCCAGGTGGAAGTCTCTTAAAACTCCATATTATTGTATCCAATCAGAAAGCTATAGATGATGTCAAACCTTTCCCTATAAAAGATCTGCTCATATTGTAGATATTTGCTAACTCTTTTTAGAGTATTAAATCCCTTTTAGTAACTAGCCCATTATGGTGTACTCTTACCCCATGTCACCCTCCTCCCGATTAATTGTGAGTTCCACTAGGGAATTTGTGTTTCCCCTTTTTAATTGCTCAAACTCCTTTCCTTGCTAATTCCTCTTGGAATTTAGCCTACTCTTAGCAGCTTAATAAAATCTTTACCTTTTGATTTGGGGGGGGGGGGTCTATGCCTACAAAGCTTTTTGGGATGAATCACAAAATTGCCCTGTAACCAGAGACTTTTGGAATCTCACACCATACCCATCATTTTGGTGGCTAACTCCATCATTCTGGTGACCTGGTATAGGAAGAGTCTGATTGCACTATGTAACCTCAACTTATAAAAGGGTTAGGTCCCCTTTTACTACTAGATTTTGTGTGAGTGGACAGCTACCAGACATTATTGATATTCTTTATCTTCCCAAGCTCTAGACAAGTGGAAAATCCAGTCATAGGCACTTGAGAAGCACAAGAGTAATGAGTGGAGTGAAAAAAGCAAGGTCCTGGTTAACAAAGATTATGGATTCTTCAAGAACATATCTTTAAATCTGCGAAGTAAGATGAGCAGATTTCATCAGTTTGGTATTTGTCTTGTCCCAGGAGCCTTACCAAGTCAGGGAAAGATTATGTCTCCAAGAAAACCCAACGTTAGAAAGTCATACCATTCAATCCCTCAGCCAAGGAATCTACCAATATATATTGGTTAAGGGCTTATTAAACCCCAGGAATAAAAAGACAGAAATGAGACAGTCCCTGCCTTCAATGAGCCCCTTTGCTTGGAGTGGGGAACTACACAAAGGACAGAATCATAAAAGCTCCCCAAAAGAAATAACACTTGAATTAATCCTTGAAGAGAGGTAAGCTGGAGCATAAGTGAGGAAGGAGAGCATTCCAGGCACAGGAGCCAGAATGAGCAGTCACAGATGCTGGAGATGCAATGTCAGAATGGCATATACTAAAAACACCAAGAATGACAAGGGGAATAATATATGATCATCCTTCAAAGGGAGTCTGGAGCTATCCTTTGAAGGGCTTTAAATGCCAAACAGATAAATCTGTACTTTATCCCACAGGCAACAAGGAGCCAATGAAAATTCTGTATTAGGGTAACAACATAGTCAGACATGAGCTTTAAGAACTGCAAGCAATTGGGAAAGGGGAAAGACTGAATTCAAGAGATCCAATAAGGCCATTACAGTATTTCAGTAAGAGGTGATGAGGTCCCGACTTAAAGTGGGGATTGACTATTGAATGGAGAAAAGGAGTCATCTGGGAGAAATATTCAGGAAACAGAACCAATAAGACTTGACAATTGATTGGACATAGGGGGAAAGGTGAGAGTAAGTGGAGACTTCCATTAAAAAGCTTACTAATGGATTGATGTCTAAAGGAGGTAAGGAAGAACATTATAAATGGTGTTAAAATAATTCCCATTCTCTAGCACTTTCAAGTTTAGAAAACATTTTCATCACATTTTATTGTTAGTTGGCTACTTTCAGATGACTAAAAATTGACCTGTTACTTAGAAGTAGTATCCAAGAAACAAAGAGAATGACATTTGGTAAAAGTGAGTACAGGTGGGAGGAAAGTCATGGAGTATAAAAGCTAGGTGGGGAGGTGACAATTATGAAAGAGTAGAGATGATCTGTAGGTCACTAATCACAAGGCACTGTGTTTTTACAAATGCATAAATGGTGAATTACAGTTATGGCTTCACATACCTTTCTTGGTTGAGTTCTATTTCTGGCACCCACATATAGCAAAGCAGATTATAGGTAAAAGTGCCATGCACAGCAGGTACTGTGAGCAGAATGGATTAATTTGAGATGATTCAAGCAATTTGGCTATTTTACAGAGAATTAATTAAAAGTCTTATACAGTATTCTCCACACTGTGGGTGCTCAATAATGTTACAGACCAACTCCAAATGCCCAAGCACAGAGGTAATCTGGCATGGTTTTAGCTTCTTTTAAGGGCTTCTGAAATGCTCCTTCAAACCATCCATCTCCAGCATGAATCTATCCAAATCAACAACATGCAGATCCGTTGATGTATAAGCTTGGAAAGTCTGGGTAGACTGCACTTAGAACAAGAATTCAAGTCAGGGGACCTGGACTCAAGAGTCAGCCTGGGAACTCACTTCCTTTGTGACCTTGCACAATTCATTCCCCTTTCTTGTGGCCATTTCTTGACCTCTAAAATGTGGGCAATATACCATGGGAAAGTCAACAAGACACTGGCCAGGATGATGAAAGGCCAATTAATGAATCAATCAGTGAGCATTTATTGAGCCATTATCTAACCACTGGGCATACCCAGCCAGGAGAAGGGAAGACATGGGGTTTGGAAAGGATAAGACTGCAGTCTCCAAGTATTTGGAGGGGTGGCTTGTAGAACTTAGAAAAAAAGTTCTCTTTGTCTCCAAAAGACAGAATGAGGAGCCCTGGGGGAAAGCTGCAGAGTGGCATATTTAGGTTGAATGTTAAGAAAAAACTTCTTAAACATTAATTAGTACAGCCCAACTTATACAAAACCACTTCTGTGACATCCAAGTCTGTCATAACAGATGATTCCTAAAGCTCTTTCTAGTTACAAACCTAAGATCCCAGCTAAGGTATTTTGTTGACACTCCCCTGCACGCCATCAGGAAATTCAAGTAGTTAATTCATGCCAAATGCCAAATGTTTTAGGCCTCTTGGGTGACACGTTTGCATTTTGAAGTGCCTTCTTGCAGCACAATCCCTGCCTTAATCCAAAGGAACAATTCCAAGGAAGGGAAATTCTGGCCAATGAGAGCCAACGGGTCCTTAGATTTGAGATCAGGTGGGAAGGCCATTTCTATTTTTCATAAAATATGCACCTGTCTAGAATTTACCCAGCCCTTCTCTCATCAAAAGGAGGGACAGGGTAGAGGAAGAAGAGGCCTCTGGAAACATGTATATGCCGCTAGATTTTGAACCCTTTGTGGAGACTTAGAAAGTCATGAAAACATTTCCAGACTAGAGTGAAAATTGCTTCCTAAAATCATTCTGAATTAGAAATTAATAGGAATTTTTCTTTGACCACTTTATTTCACCAGGAGTACAGCTGGAGGAAAAGCATCCTCACGAAAACTCAATTTTGTTTATCATTAATTTGGGAGTTACTTTAACAGATGATTTCTTGAGTAGTCACCTCAATTTATTTCTGCTCCATAAAGCAGATACCCTTGATAAATAAAGTTCCTCATTCTGTTTCCAGTTTTCTTCCATCATTACCAGAACATGTATAGAATTGCAAAGCAGAAGAGTAACAAAGAGAAAGAGAAAAGAGGCCCATGTTTTCTGAAACACAAAGATGCTTGAGAGTAGGGTAAAACAGGAAAGAGACCCAACTAAGGCCAGTCATAAGTCAAGCTAGTTTTACAAAGCTCCCTCCTAAGTGTCTCAGATTTTCCAGGTGGATGCAAAAGAGAGCAGGTTTGCACATTTTCATATGAACTGCCAGTCTATTTTGAATGGAGTTTTACCAGTGGGTCTCCAAGAACCCCCGGATAGTAAGTAGTTCAAAGAATTAATGTACTCATAAGCAAAGGCCAAAAAGCACCACTTTCCATTCTTCAAGATATTTTCCATCATGAACTATTTCACCATAATGTGTGGGACAGTGCTTGCCCAAATTAATATCAGAGATTCTCAAGGTAAAAATTAAAAAAGGATTTATTAAGATCACCAAGAAAGGGCCAGTTCCAAAAGACAAGGTATCAGTGGAAAAGTGTGAAGTGCGAACTGAAAAACACAAGATTATATAGACCCTAACCAGAGGCACCCCTACCCCTTCTGACCTTTTTTGGGGGAGGGAGTTCAGGCTTATACTCTAAATGTGGAAATCTTTCCCAGAAGCAAAAAAACACTAGTAAATAACAAATTCTTTACCCATTAAATACTTAATGCTAATTAAGAGGTGGGGGTGGAGGGACAGGAGGGAAATGTTTATCTAGGATAATGGAACACCTGCAGCTTTTAGTTATAGCTCAACTTGTTATTGCAAAGTTTCAAGTCACGATTGGGGCATAGATCAAGGCCACATTTTTATGACAGGTCTTCACTCAGTTTATCCTGTTCAATAAGACTTCCTTTTTGCATCAATTATATCACCATTTTGTTGTTCAGTCATTCCAGGCACGTCCAAACCTTTGACCTCATCTGGAGTTTTCTAGGCAAAGATGCTGGACTGTTTTGCCAATTCTTTCTCCAGTAAATGCAATCAGAGGTTAAGTCACTTGCCCAGGGTAACACATCTAGAACATGTCTGAGACTGGATTTTGACCTTGGTTTTTTTTTCCTACTCCAGGCCCAGTGCTCTATACACTGAGCAACTAAGCTGCCTACTTATACCACCACATAGTAAATACCTGTTTTTTAAAAGCTACTTAAGTCTGTATAACTAAATAATATCACCAGTATTTGTGGAGGGGAAACACATGAGTGAAGGCTTGTAAGTTATACTGTACTAGAATTCTTTCCCGCCCCCCCCCCCCACCAAACCTCACGGATACCCCTGTAACTGTGAAGGGAGATAAAACAACTGGCCTCTAGGGATCCAATTTGCCAGTGAAAATGGAGCTTTGGCAAGTAACTCCAAAACTTGCATGGGCTACAATTCCTAAATGGTGGTGCCCAGGAACAAGCAGAATACTCTAAGATGGTTTGATGAGGAAGAATACAATGGAATTGGCATCTTTTCATTTTTAGAAACTAAGCCTCTTGCCTCCATACAATGATGCTGACTACTCGTGAGAAACAAAATGTCAGCCCCTTCCTAGGAGCAGCAGGAAAATTGATTTCATTATTAATCCATTTTTAGCAGTCCACCAAAAGCTCTTACTTAGACAAACTGTTGTCTAACTATGATTCCAACATCTTGTGTTTAAAAAGTCAATTTTTAGATATCAAATATAAGTCTTTATATACAACTCTGTTTTCTCTGTTTATATTCAGCCAATGATCATAAGATCACAGATTGCATTTGTGGATAGCTAGATGGACAGATACCCCATTCACATCTTTATCCAAAATGTCAAAAGTATAAGCACAGAGCTCAGGGACACTCCACTAGAAATCTCCTGCCGAGCTGACACTAAACCATTAACAGTTACTATTTGAGCCAGGCATCCAACCACTTTGGAATCTATACAACTTCATCTATTCCATATCTTTCCATTTTTTTTGGACTAGAATATTATGAGATGATGGATCAAATATTTTGTTGAAACCTGAAAAATTACATTAATACATTATTCTCATCTACAATCTTAATAAATTTAAAACAGAAAACATGTAAATAAAAGACAGCTTGCTGTGCATTCAGAAGCCTGAAATCAAATTCATCCTCAGACACTTACTACCTGTGTTGTCCTGACAAGTCACTTAATCTCTGCCTGCCTCAGTTTCCTGATATGTAAAATGGGGACAATAACATCTATTTCCAGGGTTGGGGTGAAAATCAAATCAAATAATATTTTTCAAGCACTTACCACACAGCCTGGCACATAACAGAAACATTAATAAGTGCTTGTTTCCTTCCTTTCCATATATTTTGCAAACCTAAATTGCTGGAAGTTAGTAGTTATTATTTGACAAAATTTGAAACTTATTCAAAATAAAACCAAACACCAAATCATAAAACAAAAATAACAAAAGAATGATATATCTGAACCTTCAAGGGGACCATAGTTAACATCTGGTCCTAAGTCCACATTTTACATTTGAAGAAACTGAGGCCCAGAGTGGCACAGTGAATAAATCAAGGTGCCAAAAGTGGCCTTTTGACTCAGTTTCTCTGTCTCTGAATTTAGATCTCTTTCTAGTGTACTATACTGCAATTAGAGTTTTCTACAGCAAAAATTTCAGAATAATTCATTTTTCCGGTACCATTTTTGTCAGGCTGAATGTAATTAAGTAGGTAGAGCCTGCGGTGCCATAGCAAAGACCTTGATAATGCAGTGTCTTCTTGCCTTCATCCAGCTACTGTGGCCAAGGTGAGAAGGTCAGGCTTTTCAGGTTTATAAGAGTCCACAGGGATTCCATAAGCTAACCCAGATGAGCCCCTGAAGCCTACTGTGTGTAGTTTGCCAAATTTCTCTCATCTGAGTGCTATAGCAAAAACCTTTTAAATGATTTCATTCAATGTAGGATGATACTGCAGCAGAGCTCTCTTATTCTACCAGCCCAAGGCTCTAGGCTTTTAGACTTCCCCCTAGAAGAAACCACCTTCTAATGAGGTCCTTTTCAGTAATTTGTCTCTCCTGGATGAACTTTACAATGGATTCATACTCTAATGAAGTCTACCAGATAGTAAATACTGCCCCAGTTGGCCATAACTATGGCAAAAGAATAGTCAGAACCCTGGCTTGGCTTCTTACTCCCTGTATGAAAAGGGAAAAGTAACTTCCCTTCCCTAGTTGTCATTCACCTTCTCTAGAAAATGAAAAGTGTGGACTAAGATGGCACCAAAAGTCCCTTCCAGTTCTAGATGTGATGATCCTAGCTCTCCAAATGTTCCAGACTGCCCACATGATCTGGGGCAAGTTCCACTTAATCTCTCTGTATCCCAGTTCCTTCACTTGTAAAATGGAGATAATATTTCCACTGTGCAACTCATGGGGAGTTTATGAGAACCCAATTAAATAAACCCCACATAAACATCAGCTATTATTATTATCACTATGCCTAGAGTTCCAGAAAGAAATCATTTCAGGATTGTAAGGGTGCAACACTGAACAGAGAAATCAGTAACTAAAAATTATAATGTCTATTGGCATGTGATAAAAAATTGTGAAGGTAAGTTAGCATTTTCTTCCTAGAGAGACAGACTAACAGACAGGATAGAGATCTGGCCTCAAAGTCAAGAAGGCTTGAATGGAAGTCTACCATCTGCTTTCACTGCCTGTGTGGGATAATCAGTGCCCTCCCTGGTACTTCTCTTGCACAAAATCTACCTGGGACGTGCTTATCTGCCTTGATGGAGACAGTTATCTGACAAAACAGTTTCCAATTGCAAGGAAATCATAGGTCTGGTCCATATATGAACAAAAATCATCAACCAGGTTTCCATTTATAGATATTGTGATTGTCCTAGGACACATCAGTCAAGTTTGTTCATTCACAAAATCCCAAATATGCTTTGCCTGGAAAGCACAAGATTACACACGGTGCAGTTTCCCAAAGACTGAGGCCAGGCCTTCTTTGTTTCACTTGGTAAGCCCAGTCCTGAGTAGAGCACTAGACATACTGAGGGTACTTTTGTAACAACAGAGCTTCAGGGAAGGAAAGTCGTTCCCTTCTTTCTTGGACAAAGACAACCATTCTGGACCCAGAGGTCAATTCTTGAGTTCCCTCAGTAAATTCTCTGCAATCTCAGGAAATAGTCTTTCAGCAAACCTAAAATCCCAGATGTTGAGAAAGAAGCATGCTTTTGATTATTTTTCCTATCCATCACAGCTCTTATAGAGAAACTTTCCAACGGTGTGAAGGCCATTACTCACTCACCTTTCAGTCTTCCTTCCTCCGGCCACAGGCATCACATGGTTTGTGGACTGTGTTTCCTATTTCTTTGTCATTTTCTTCACTCTCCTCAGAAGCATCTCCTGGATGCTTTTTTTCTCGACTGGAAGATGGAAGTTTGATGGCAATTTCTGCCTGGATTCTTGATCCCAAAGGGAGAGAGACACGAGACAGGGTAGCGCTGACACAGCAAAGCTTAGGAGCAACCAAGAACATCCAAGGAAGGCAAAGGAGGGAAGCTGCATCAAAGAGCACCAAAGACTGGACTAGAAATGGTACCTCCTGAAATCAGACGCAGGCATGAGCAGTCTCCAGGTAACAATGTCATTGTTGATGGCACTGAAGTCTACTCATGTATATACTCTTGCCTTTAGTGCTGAGTCTTTGTGAGCTACTTATTTCCCTGTCTACTGTGAGGGCAAAAGAAGGATGCTCTACTCATTTGGAAATATAGCTAATGTGTTTTTCTCTAGTCTCATTCATTTCTATTCTGAATAACTATTTTGCTTTTCATTCCTGCCCTTTGCCTCACAAGTTGCTGAACAAATGGTCTCTTTCATCAGTTCTCCAAAGGTAAGACTGTGTGATTCTATGGTGGGCTAACTGAAGAGAATACATAGAGTAAAATGCCACCTTCCCAATTACAGGAAAAGCCCTCCCCAGGGATGCCAGCGACTCCCAGAAACCCTAATCAATAGCTGTACTTAGCTACAGGGGGACAACTATGGGCAATGATCACACACGGAAGCTGATCTGGGCAAAGTGAGAGAGTCTGGCAGTAAACATGGCCAAATCAATCCCAAATCTAACTATAAGCTTACAACCTATGGAAATGTATACATATTACACTATGAGTTCCTTGAGGAAAAGGACTATGTCTATATGCCATCACCAACACTGTCTTTTACTCAAGAGGTACTTAACAAATATTAAAAATTGAAAGTGTAATAACTGAAGAGATTTATGAATAGGAAAACTTACAAGAGAAATGGTTCATCCGGATCTTCTCTGGGAGATGAACAGGATGAAACATCTAATATCCTATTTTGAGAAATTCTCTAGAATGACCAATCACATGTTTCTAGAGAAATCTAATGATTAGCTGCATAATCCAGAACAAAATATGAGCAATCCTGTCCCTCTCCCTGCTAAGCATATATATACCAAACTAAAAGAAAAATATAAACTTTTTCATGGCCTGTCTATAGGAATCTACTGTTCTGAATAAGTTCAGTAGATATTTGCCCATTCTTCAATTCCATTTGTTCTGTGTGGCATCTTTTGGATAGAAGGTAGACAACAAAGTACAGAGAAAACCAAATGATATGTCATAATGGTAGGAGAGGTGGCCATGGAGTAGTGGAGCATAGAGCCCTGACACATGCCAGCAATGTGATCTGGGCCAAGTTACTTTACCTCTTGGGGTCTTAGTTTCCTCATCTATAAGATGAGAGAGTTTAATTCAATTCTCTTTCATTCTTGGACTGCAAGGAAGAGTTTATAATGACATGAAATGGGAGGGTGGGGACTGAAATGGTCGGAAAAAGGAAAGATATGATACTCCGGGGGAGCTGTGTTCTTTGGTACTCTCTGCACAATGATGCAGGATGTTCTTCTGCCTTTTCAGCCTATATATTTGTCACTGTTTTTCTAGGAATCTTCTACACGGGATCTAAACAACACACTGGATTTCTTCTCATTTTCCTTTCATGCATTCTTGGGATTGTGCACAGCCCTCTCAGGCTACCAATCTCTTCCCTCATTCTTGCTTCATGAGTACTCTTTGTCAAGTCATACTTTTATGCTACTTCTTGCATGCAAGTCATGGGGATACCGAGTTGCAACCTTGAAATGAGGTGGCATGGTAGCTAAAAGTAATAAACTTGGAATCAAGAAGACCTTAATTCTAATCCTTTCTCAGATACTAATTAGCTGGGTGACTCTGATGGGCAAATCACTTAACCTCTGCTTGCCTAAGTTTCTTCATCTGTAAAAGAAGAATAATACTAGCACCAATCTCCAAGACTTATTGTGAGGCCCAAATATGATAATATTTGCAAAGCACTTAACAAAGTGTCTGAGAGCAGAAACTTTATGAAGGTTTTTTATTATTATTATTATCTTAGTCTCAGTTTCTTCATCTGCAAAATGAGAAACATAAAAGAACCTACTTCCTACGGCTGTTTTAGGGATCAAATGAGATGACATGTACAGTGCTTTGCAAATCTTAAAGAAATATATAAATACTAGTTATGATAATGCTCCTCGTGTGTCTCTACAATCCTTTTATAATTTTAGTTCTTTCAAAAATCATTGTATTCCAAGGTTTTCAATATCATTGGGAGGATACTGATGTTAGAATCCTAAAGACAGAAATTCTGAGGGGAAAAATCACCTGAGGGATTTAGTAGACCTGAACCATGAGTCAGCAGGATGATATCATAATCAAATGAGCTAATACAAACTCAGGCCACATAAAGGAGACAGAGTTTCCCATAAGGGATAGGTGAGAGGTCCTCAGTGTTCTACCCTAATCTGTTATGGTGTGCTCAGTCCCAAGCCCTAGGATTTAAAAAGGACATTAATAAGCTGGACAACTTCCAGAAGTGGGCAATCAGATTAGTGACATATGAGGAGCAGTGGCAGGAAGTGAGAATATTTAACCCAGAAGGAAAAAAAATTTAAGAGGCCATGCTAGCTATCAAGTATTGCAGGAGCTGACATGAGGAAGATGGACTAAACCCGTTCTGTTTGACCACAGACAGCAGAACCAGGAATAATGAGAGGAAGGAGGAAAGAGGCAAATTTAGGCCAGAGGTTAAGATAACATTTTCTCACCATGAAAGCCAGCCTGTGTGAGATGAGCTACCTCTGTAGAAGGTAGCTTCCCTCTCCCAGAAGGGGTCTAAGTAGAGGTTGGGCAACCATTTGGCCAGTACAATATATGGGGGACTTCTTTGTGGCACAACTTGAAGTAAATGCTCCTTCCTAACTCTGCAATGTTGTGATTCTCCGATGGCATCTTTGCACTAGTGAGAATTTGGGGTATCATTGGAAGGGATGTATAATTTCCTAAATGCAATCTGGAGAAAGCTGACAAGTGTTAATTAGGGGCAATGAGGGATTTTGCTTCTCCATGCCCATGAGGATTGCTAAATCAGGAGGCTTGGCAGAACCTTCCTATGTCAGTGCTGCTATGTCAGCTTGGTGAATACAAGCACATGAAATGAAAATCCTAAGGCTTTAGAAAATCATGCTGACTTTGGCAAATCATCAACCCCCAAACCCTCTGTACTTTGGCAGATTGCTTGACTCTGAACCCCTGCACTCCACTAGCCGGCCCAGCTACGTCAGCCTTGAAGCTCAGGTATCTGCAGCCGATAGCCTCGTTCTACCTCTGCAAGTGATGGTTGTTTTCCTCTCCCCATGTGAGGAGTACCCTGCTTTCCAGAGCACCCACAAGGAGCTGTCTAATAAGTACTTTGTAATTACACAGATTGCTCCTGCTTCAGACAAGGGCCAATGGTGTCAGTGACTCGGAAAAAGACACCTGAGCTCAAGGACTTTGCATTCTAATGGAGGAAACAATACAGATCTGGGAATCATAGACAAGGAGGGTGATTTGATTAATGTTCTCAGAGAAGGAGATGGAAGTGGGGACAGAAGGAAAATGATAGAGTAGACAGCAATCCTGTATCAGCCAGCTAGTAACAGTGATAAAGATGAGGCAGTAAGAGGTGAAGATGAACCTACAGAGGACAGAAGTAAGTGGTACAGTTCCTCCTCTAGGAAGCTGGTTTGAAAAGAGGAAAAATCAGACAAAGAGAGCAAAATGGGTGATTTCAATCACATAATATTGCAAAGTTTTTGCATTAAAATCTAGAATTAGAGGGGAAACTGAACTTTACAGCAAATTTCTCTGATAAAGGCAAAGATTTATAGAATACTGTTATGAATATATAAGAATAGGAGCAAAAGATACAGATAGTTCTAAAAACAATAAAGACAAGCAACTGATATACATATGCAAAAAGGCTGATTCACTAAAAGGAGAAATGTAAATTTAAATTCTACCTTTTACTCTTCAAATTAACAAAAAGCAAAGGTCAATGACTAGAGTGGTTATAGGAGGATGGCCCACTGATGTACTATGGGTGGAGCTGTGCATTTCCCCCATCACTAGAGAAAGCAGTTTGGGTATACCCAAAGTAATTAAATTGTGCATTCTTTTTTTCCCCTAGTATTCTTTATTTTTTCTTTTTTTAATTAAAGCTTTTTATTTACAAAACATATGCATGGGTAATTTTTCAACACTAACCCTTGCAAAACCTTTTGTTTCAAATTTTCCCCTCCTTTCTCCCACCCTCTCCCCTAGATGGCAGGTAGTCCAATACATGTTAAATATGTATATATATATATATATATATATATATATATATATATATATATATTAAATCCAATATATGTATACATATTTGTACAGTTATCTTGCTACTGTGCATTCTTTTTGACTCACTGATACTACTACTGGCCATACACCTTAAAGGGAAAAAGTAGAAGGAAAGGGCCAATATGCATAAATATTTGTGTAATCACTTTTCATCTCAGCAAAGAACTTAAAATGTGCCAGTCATGTTAAGGATGGTTGAACACATTATGGCATACAAACATAATAAAATAATATATTACACCAAATAAAGGAAAGAAAGGGAGCGAGACTAGAGATATCTGTGGAGATTTCTCTGAACTGATGTTAGTAAAGTAAGCATAACCAGGAGAACAATGAATACAATACTATAAATGCAATAAAAATATGAACGATATAAAAACTCTGATCAATAGAATGACAAGTTCTAAGTCTAGAAGATTGATGATCATGATGAAACCTGCTTCTTACCTACTGGCAGAGAAACAGGGGATTATAACTAGAGAATAACACTTCCATTTATAGGCATGACCAGGATGTGACTCTATTTTGCTTAACAAAACTTATTTTTTATAAAGAAGGGCTTTGTGAGCAGAAGGATAGAATGATGCAAGGAGAGTTATAATGATGTCCAAAAGAGAAAAAAAAAGGAAAAAAGAAGTGTTGATGAAACACATTCAAATACAATGAAAAGAGCAAAAGAAAACTCAAAAAGGGTTGAGATCAGCAGAGTAATAATATCAGTACATTTTTGTTACATGTAATACATATTTTAAAAACAATTGTATATAATAAAGCTATCTTCATATCTAAATTTTATTATTCTTCACATATGGAAATATTGAGGTTTGTTGATTTTTTGTACATTTATAATACAAAAAAAGGTTTTCAATATTTTTTTAAAAGTCCAGTCCTTCAATGAGTCTATGCATTCAGCTATAGTACTTGTCATTCTAAAACCTTTCAATGTTTGAAATGAGTATCTGCCATTTGAAGAATCTCAAGAGGAGTTTAATGGATGTTTAGTTCCTTTATCACAGATGCTTTTTCAATGTTTAGAAGAGCAATCAAAGTAAATTTGTACCATCATTCCCCTAATTGCTTACATATATGTGTCCTACAGAGTGAACTCTTCAAAGAAACCTTTGGGTGAAAATAGATCTGGGCAGGCTTTTTTTAAAAAGCAAAAGTAACTAGAAAAAGTTTCCATGTAGAAGTAATGAACTTTCTTTTCAAAGAGTAACCTACTAAAATCTCAAACATGTGAAATAAATTGTCACAACCTTATTTTTTAAATGTCATGATAGACAGTGAAACAATTAAGTGAATACAACTAATTAAAACCAAATTACTAAATCGATAATGTAATTTACCCCAAACTAAAACTCACTCTGAGAGAGGTAAAATACTTAGATCTGACAAGTCAAGTTTGGATCTCAATTAGGCAATAAGGAACCATTTGCCAGAGGAAAAAACATAACAATTAAAAAAAAAAAACCCTCTCTTCTCAAATGTAAGATTAGGAAGTGCTCTCTGAACATAGGCAGAGTTTTAAGAATAAACAGCTTAAACCATTTCTATGGTTATCTCATAACAACCTACATTTCCTGGTTTGAGGGGAAGGAGTCAGTAAAAATAATATCCTATATTTCACAGAAAAAGAGCTAAAAAGTGATGAAGAAAAACAACTCCATTGCAGCATGGCTGCCTCATCTGAATTCTCAGGTAGTGAAGTAGGGTTAGCAAGGCCAGAGTTGAGTAAAATGAGTGCGTGTGTGCATGTGCATGTGTGTATTTTTTCCTGGGTTTCAATGTCACCAGAGACTTAGCTGCTGCTAAAACAACCATGTAATACTAGAAGTCCCTGCCACCCAGCCTCACCCAAGGAGGAAGCCATCTAGCACTAGCTGTGGCCACCATGCCTTGTGCACAGAGGACCCCTGTTGAAATATACAAAGGGCATTCAGGGCAGGGGGCGATTAGATGTTTAATAACAGACTTGGTCAAACTGACAGAGAGCAGTAAGGCTGGGAGAGACAAGACTCTAAAGACTGCTTTAGACAAAAACAAAAGGTAAAGCTCTTTATAATTATATGGGTGACAATATCTTAAATACAACCAGAACTTCAGAAATCATGCAATAATAAACCTGAAATGGACCTTAGAAATTATCAGGCTCAATGCCTGCATTTTTCAAATGAAGAAACTGAAGCCAAGAGATGGGAATGGACTTTCTCAGGATCACACAGCAAACAAATTGGAGGGCTAAGACATGAACCCGGGACTTCTGGTTCTTTGGAATCCAGGTTCAGTGGTCTTTCCATTATATGTCTTCTACCTTCCTTCTAATAAGTTATACTGAACTGAATGTTAAAATGCCTTATCATTGAGCTCTAGAAATAAGTGAAACTAGTCATGAGAAGACTATGTAGAGGTGGGAACCACGAAGGAAAAATGAATTATGTTTCATCACATTTATGTTAAATTAACTGGAATTTATTCCTGATGTTTAAAAACTCTAAACCATGTATGGCATCTACAATAACTCTATTAACTAGAGCTTTACTAATGTTAAAATTAACATTGTAATCAAATGTTTAAAGAGAACAACCCATTTCTGGACTATCTTAGAAAAGAGAGTCGTCTATACTTTGTTTATTAGGGTGGAATAAGGGCGGTTAACTTCAGAAAAAGTCACAGTGTGTTCTCAGAAGCATTAAAGTACTAACAAAGAGGCTTGGCTTATATGACTTGCAAAGAGGTAAAATTTAATGTTATATAAGTAGAAACTTACTTGAACTATGCAAAAGGAAAATGGTCAGCCCCAAAAGGTTGCCCTCCAATCCTTACAAGGGTCTTCATGGCAAAGCTGGATGGCTATTTTTCTGGAAATATCGGGGAAGGAGACAGTTCTTCATCAGATGCCTATTAGAGAGGATGGTCTGTGAAGGTCCTTCTAAGTCAAGCATCCTGACATTCTAGACCACATCAAATGGAGATTTCTATTCAATTTTGCTTGGATTTTTATTGGGCCCACTCAGAGTCTCAAAAAGTCATTCAACAATTTTGTGAACTAGGAGGATGATATTATAAAGACACAGTCCTATCTGCTAAGTAATTAAAGACTAAAGCAATTCTGAACTATGTAGGAATGAGGTTGAATAAGAGTCCTTTCCCCTCATTCATCATTTATTTTTGGTCAGTTGTAACTGCTTTTTACATAGCAGGTCTTAATAAATTCCCCTTAAAATATCCCAACAAAATAAACAGTTTCTAATTAACTTGTCTCTTCATAGTAAAGCCTTTGCATTTTTGTTTTAGCTTGCTGTTCATTACATCCTGCGTACACATACAGAAGGCAGATGGTTGACAGAGAGACGAGATAAGAAAAGACATGTTTGTCTACCTTCCAGAAGTGAGGGTTTCTAATTAATTTTGCTTTTACTTTGCAGATGTCACTTGAGGTGAGCTTTCCAATTGGCAGGCTAGCTGATGAAGATTCAACCAACATTCCCAATTCTTTTTGGCATTCTTGCAGATAGTTCAATGTTGTAACAAGCAAGAAAGTTTTTTTAAAAAATGCGAATGCTGATTAAATTCTTATTAGAAGGAGCCGTGCAGCCTCCTGAGCCTTCTGTTGCAATACATAGTTTATTTCAGATGCCTTTACTCCAACGTGTTCAAGGTTTCAGAATAATATATATTTATGTGTTGTGACTACAAGTGGAAATCGATGTGATATCATCATGGAAAAGGCCTATTTTTTGACAAATCTGATGCCCGTCCTTTGTTAATTACCATAAGGAGTGCATAATAAATGAAAATGAATCATCTATGGTCTAATCAGTGTGATCTCACTTTCTTTGCAGATTCACAAAAAAACTTCCATTGGATTCAACAGCATTTGTAAACGTGCCAAAGTATAGAACATACTTCTCTTACCAGTAGCCCTGGACATTATCTACAGCTTGTAAAGTGACTCTCCAAAGTTTCTGTCTTTCCTTCAAATGGTGCTCAGAAATAGTTATTTCTAAAAGTATCTAAGAAAACCAGGGTATTACTAAGTCTAAGCTATCATTGTCTACACACAAGAGCCCCCCTACTCATTCTTCTTTGTGTTCGTGTTCTCTATCCCTCTTTCTCTCTCCCTCCCCCTCCCCTTTTTTCTCTTTCCTTTCTCCCCCTGTCCCATTCATATATGTATTCACACACATATGTACACTCTTACACAAATATCTTTTTTCCTTCTTCACATATCCAAAATTTATGAACAGAACCAGAAAATCGTATACACAGGTCCCTAGCACCACTGGAATTGATTTTCATATCTGTTTTTCCTTTACTTTTACTCTTAAATAAGAGAAGTGACTTGGGCTTGATCAGCAGTGTCCTATCTCCCTGCCCAGTTGTACTGCTGACTGATTTGATACACTTAGTCCCCTATATCAGCCTTCCTAGATCCCAGGATCATTCCCCTATCTTCTATTACTTAGCAGGGCAGTGGGGCAGAGAGTCATCCATCCAATCCATTTTCTTAAACATTTATTTATTGTCTTCAGCACCTACCCCAGTATTAGGTCACTGAGGGAATAAAAATAAGTACATAATATAAGAGCCTCTGCTAATAATCTAGCTGGTCTAGATTTTCTAGTACCTAGATAAGACCATAACCTATGCCTCCTGCTATCAGCACTGCTCTGTTAATGAAAAAGAAAAAGGGTGGGGGGAGGAAATAGCCACCTTCAGGGAAGAAATAACAATTTAATTTTAAAACACTCTTGAGAGTCATATAGTCATTAAATCAAATGGAATCAACAAATATTTATTGAGCGCCTACTAGGTATGCTGTGATGGATAACAGTAAACAGAAACCATCTTAGGGATACTTAATGTAAATGTGAGATCTGTGTGTGTGCGTGTGTGCGTGTGTGCGCGTGTGTGTGTGTGTGTGTGTGTGTACACATACTATATGTGTGTGATCGTATGCATTTACTGAGAGGAAAAAAATCACTCTGGGGGCAGGGCAGACAAGTTAGATATATAAGGAGGCTAATGGAGAGAAGAGGGAGAAAATGTGAACAAAGAAAATCAGAAACTGTTTTATAGATGAAACAACATCCTATTTGGAGTCAGAAGACCTAGATCTTAAATTTCCTCTGCTACTGATTAATGGTGTGACTTTGGACAAGGACTCTCTACTTCTCTGGACCTCAGTTTACTCATCTATAAAATTAAAAAGGTCTCTTTCAGCTCAAAAATCTCAGCTACTATGCCTGGGGGAAGAACTAACAAGTTAATCAGGGAAAATACTAAGTGAATAAAGGCAGTGACTAAAGGACCAAAAACTGAGAACGACAGCCAGGCTGAAAATCAAGGCAAGGGACACAAAATTACCCATTTACAATCACACAATGACTTAAGGAAAATCAAGGGATTCGATCTCCTCTGATCAGCCGTACCCAGAATTCATGTGAAACAGTGGAGCACAGTCTAAGGCAGCAACCATGACTGTAACTGCTTCAGAATGGTCAGAAATGAGCTTGAACTGATTAGAATCAGTTTGAATCTTTCTGAAATACCTGAAATGGGCTTGAACTGATCTGAGCCAGGTAGAGTTGGCTTACACCAGATGATCTTGTTCAAACTTTTAGGACTGGAATGAACTAATTTAAAGCTGTCTCAGTTGGATATAACTGATTTCAACAGGACAGAATGGACCTGTTTATAACCATTACTCTCCATTAACACATCGGGAGGGACAAGAGGCACTGAAAAAGGAATTGAAGATCAGGGGCCATCTGCACTGTAAAAGTTAGTCCCCATTATTGATGAGTTCCCAGATCCATTGAAATACTGAAATACTAAGGGATCACAATTTATCATTTTTCATCTTCATCCCTGAGAGTAAGGCCCAGTGAGGATTGCTTATTGGAACAGGAAATAGGGACAGAAGATTGGGTTAGAGACCAAATCATGGGGTCCTGACAGACCAAGGGAAGCACTTAAAGCTGGGATAGGGGGAAGGTGTCTGATGTAGAAACTGGGAAAAAATAAAGACAAACTTCACAACTCTTCAAAGGCATAACCATGACTCTTCCACAGGCAAGGGATATGGTGGATATAGAATTTATTAAGATCAATGCTGATATAAGCCAAATTAAGGAAAAGCATTAAGTCCTTCAATTCATTCTAGTGTATTGTGAGCAGTACATATAAATCAATTCTTTCAAGAAGAGTTAAGGCCTCTGGGTAAGGAAGTCACCAATCCATTTGCCTAATGTTTTAAAGGATTTTTAAAATTTTTCTTTTCCTGTCTTTGGTAGACAACCTGAACCAAGTGTGAACATTTACTCTTCATCCTAATGAAAACTTGCGGTCAACATGCCTTGTTGACAGAGTAGAAACTCAAATTAGACAATCAGGAGCATAGGACGCTACTAGCATTCCACCTCCAGAAGCAAGTCAGGGAAACTTCTGGAGTAGGAAAAACCAAAAGGAAAGGCACCCTTTCTTAACATGAACTCAACTATGTTTTCAAACCATCAAGCTGAATCACAAAAGCAAAGGCTGATCAAAGAGGCCATGCTGATGGCCTCGGAGCATAAGTTGGCACCATCGCGTACCGGCTCACATATCCTAATCAATCAGACTGATTTTTAATTAATCCTAATTGTCTTATTATGGTTCCTTGCAAACAACAACACGGCAGGCAGGAATCCCCAAGCAGTTTAATTGACTTAATCGGTTTCTTAATAATCCTTCTTCAGATTTTTGAACTAACCTTCAATTCATTTAAGTACAGAAGTAGGGCTCTGGAAAAAAGTTAACTCACTGAGGTCAGAAGTCAAAATTCTCAAAGGCCAGCTTTTTTATTTCTGAAATTCCAAAACTAGAAGAGCTTGCTGCAGATTTAAATCCGGTCAATTTAGTGCCAAAGGGGAGAAATCTGCAAAGAGAAGACAAGGTTGATGCAGTTCTCATCTCCCCAATCTTCCTATGCTCCTGTGGACCAGTACCCATATAGTATCATGATCTTCCCTAGTCAATAATCTATTCTGTCAGTGGAACTCTGTGTACTATTCATTTCTATCCCTGAATGTTCTGTCTTTTTCACTCCATCAAAACACTTTTCCCCTCTTCTCCCTGCAAAAACATTTAGGAATGGTCTTATTTCAGACAATTCATATCTGTCCCATCACCTTCTTAGAGTTGACTTAAACAGTAGACCCCAATATTCCAAGAAAATATTTCTACCCCTTTGGCATTAAATTGACTGGATTTTATATTTAATAATGCTTTCGTAATTTCTAACAAGTGACTATTCATGACTATGTTTAGAGAGGCTTAGAATAGTGTCTTTGTAAGAGATTCCAGATCCCTTTATTTCTCATTATAAAAACGTCCACAATCTCTGACAATCATAGCTCTACAATTTGGATCAATCTACTTTCCTCAAAGATATTATACATACATACAATGATATATACAGTTATGATCCATTTTCATGCCTTTGGACTCACTCCATACCGGGAATGCACTTTCCCCTCACCTCCATATGGTTTTCCTGGATTTCTGTAACAGTATTGTCCCTTGGTTCTCTTCCTACCTGTCTGACCACCTCTTAGTGTTCTTTGCCGAATCATCATCCACCTTGAACCTCTAGCCATGGGTGAACCCATAAAGCTCTGTCCTGGCTCCTCTTTTCTAACTATATTCTCTTACCAGGTGACCTCATCATCTCCCATGGATTTAATTATCATTTCTCTGTAGATGACACCCCAACCTATATTTTGAGCTCAAGTTTTTCCCCTAAGAACCAGTCCCAAAATACCAGTTACCTAGTGGAATCTCAAATAAAGTCCGAAATACATCGCAAACTCAACATGACCAGAACATAACTCTCCATAAACTAGTTGGTTTGAGTTCTGGGTAACCATTTCATTTCTTTAAAATCCTGGCCATAAAAGAAGACTGTATAATTTAGCATAATTAAACAAGAATTTTATTGAACGTCTTCTATGAATTTTATTAACTATCTCCTATATGAAAAGCAAAACAGCCCCTGCCATCAAAGAACCCACTTTCTACTACATGTGTAAAATTAGGGAATGCAATTCCAGTTAAAGACCATTTAGTTATTAAGATGGTTCCAGGGAAGTGAAAGGTATATTTTCTGCTATTCATCCATATTCTCCAAGGTCATGAACTCCTTTCTCAGCACAGGTGTGCCATCTTTTTCATAAAAGCTACCCTTTGGTAAATTTCTGTTGCAATGTGTGAACATCGGAGCCAGGAGATGCGGTAAAGTTATATGGCCAGCACGGTGTAGTTTATACTATTTTTATATCATTCTAAGAGCTGTGCGAAGAGGTCATGTGAAACAAAATTAAAGGGAACAAATGGCTGTTATTGACTGGAAAAAATTTCATTAGGCTGGCCCATTTCTGAGTCTTTGGGTCATCTGGATTGTTCATAGAATAAGGAGGAGTCTAGTGTGAAAGCAGGGAAACTGTGATGTGGGAAAGACACCACTGCATCATCTGGGCTTCCTCGGAAGAAATTCCCTTACAGTTTGTGACTCTTTGGGTTTCTTCCCAAATATTCTGAGCTGCAGAAAAGCAGCTGGAGAAGGAGTTTGGCTGTGGGTGCCTCTCCAGGGGATCCCTTCTCTTGTCCTTGGGTAATAGTGACATTCTGCTAAAGGCTGAGCATGTGATAAGAAGGCAGCGTCAGCAGCTGCATTTCAGATTCAGTGCTGGATGTGAGAGGTGGGGAGCCCAAATAGAAATAGGGAGCTCGACTCTAAAGAGTTAAAGGATGCATTTTTAATTTACCCATCAGCACTCTGAAAGGACCAACAGTATTCACACGGTGCTTTGTATTATGAATTAACTTAATAGGCATATATATTAGAGAACACGTTTTCAGATTATTTAACAAACAAGATATAACTTCAAAGTGGCTTCAAATGCAGTCCAAGTTTAAAAGCTAGAGATGAAAAAGTGTTTCACTATTTAAAGAAAGAAACCTGTAAATCCAGTGTGCATCCAAGAAGGAGAAAAGCTCTGAGAACTTCACTTGTCATTTCAGTGGTTAGTTAGCATCTCGGCTCCCCTGACATCCCTTTCTTATAGGATTGAGGTGACCCAAGGAACTCAAAGACTGTTTCTGGCAAGTTCTACCAAACTGGAAAGGTTCCAAGGGCCTTGCAACAGAATGCACATATTACTCGAGGTCTGGAGAAACTCATTATCAGACTGCTGTCCATCAATCAGGTAGTGATTTGGGGGTATTGTTATTTTTAGAACTCACTAGAGGCAGCTAGATGGCACAGTGAACAGAAGGCCAGTCTGGCTGTCGGGAAGACTTCAGTTGAAATCCAACCTCAAGACACTCACTACCTCTGTGATCCTGGCAAATCACACACTCTCTGTCTGCCTCACTTTCTGCATCTGCAAAATAGGTATAATAATAGAACCTACCTCACAGGATTGTCAGGATCAAATAAGATCATATTTATAAAGTTACTTAGCACAGAGGATATGCTTAACAAATGTCATTGCCTTCCTACATGAAATGAGCAGAGAGAGGCTGTTATCTTTTTTTAGAGGCAAAGTCTATATCAGTGATGATAAGAACATTGAGAGAATTAGAATATAAATAAATATTGCCAATTTTACTTCACCATGACATTTTAGTTTCAATTTTTTAATGAGTTTCAAATTCCCAGTAGTATTTAACTCTCTTATTAAATATATTCCATCTTTTCAAAAGATGCCTGATAGCCTGACTTAAGGCAGAACCAAAAATCTTTTTAAATTCAAATTTCTTAATGTTGGCACCTTACATATAAAAAAGAAATCAGTTCAAGAAGTTAATCTGTTTTAAGAATAAAAATTATGTTCTCACAAAGTTCATTCATGTGGATACATATTGGACAGAACTCTTAGGAAAGCACAGAGTGAGAATAAACCATCACCCTTAGAGCTGATCAGGATTCTCTCAATGATCACTTCATCACTTCATGAATATTTCTGATCAGCATCTCTCTTGGTAACAATCTCATGTCATATGGAGCAAGGAATTAAAGAACAATCATTGCCCACATTCTCTTGACAAAGGCTGGATAAATAGGGAAATGTGAGTATCTGACTGCCTCTTTCTTGGCCCGCTATAGCCAGCCAGCTACTCCAGCAGCACTTCATTTTACTGGCTCACCATCTCACCATCCACTGTCTCTGTCCTATCCACTATCCCCTTTCCAATTGGAGACTGAGTTTTAATCAAAACTGCCACTGCTACTGGAAAGAGTGTGTTAATCTAACCCCCAGTAGACTCCAAGCACCCTAACCATAACTTGTGAAGCCTAAAGACTGGCTACATGTGTTGTTTCTACCATGAAAATGTAAGCTCCATGACGGTGGGGTCTTCTTGCTTTTATTTCAGCATAACCAGAGCTTAAGGCTTGGACCTGGTACATAGTAAACACTTAATGCATGCTTTTTCATTCATTTAGATAGATAGATAGACAGACAGATAGGAAGATAGATAGATCATTTATTAAGCTCTCACTCTAGTATCATCGATTAAGAACTCGAAGAGACCTTGGGAGTAATCTAGTTTTGTTTGGCTTGTGAAACTGAACAAATCTCTTGTTTGATGCCTAATTGTACTTTAGAACAGAGAGGCACATTCAGCACAATTTCACAATTTTCCCATCAATGCTGACATTCACTGACATCTTGGCAGCCAAAGTAAAGTAAGGAAATCTTTGCTAAAACAGTGATGCTTCAGATTCAAAAAAGTATGACTTTATCCATTCATCCAGCCTGGAAAAAAGGATGGCTTTCATTATTAGGTTACAATGGATCAAGATTTGTGTTCCCACTAATGTTGTCCTCATTTCCATTTATATTAAACTGGTATTTGTTTTTTCAAGGAGGCACATGAATGAGCAGAGCCCGGCCCAATCTCTGTTTGTTCAGCTTCTAACATGCACAATAGCAAATGCAATCTTGTTAAGAGGCTTATTCCTCCACTAGAGAACTTCCCTGAATTGCAAGAAAGTTCGAATTTGCTTCTGTGGGTTATGTGTTTGTGTGGCAGAATGAATAGAAGAATTTTTTTTTTTATTTTTTAAAAAACTTTTTTTTTAACTTGCAGTAATAAATTGCCTCTGACTGCTTGATTTCAAACATCCTTTGCCCATTCCATTACACAGCTGGGAACAAATACCTTCATTTCGACAATAGGGAAGTCAAGTTCCTCTGACAAACAACAGCTGGAATGTCAGTGAAATCCCACCTCTTATAACTTACAAGGCCAATTTGTCACTCAAACAGCTCCCTGAAAGCAAACAATGCTTTGCTTTGATGACGGTGAATTCAGTTTAAGTCAGGTAACAAGGCATTAACACAGAGCCATAAACTTCCCTTTGCTAACAAATTACCGTTTGACATACACAAGGAACCTTTTTTTCCCTCACACAAGGTTCAGATGAGAGATAGTGTAACATAGTAGGCCCAGACATATCCTGGTGTCAAGAAAACTTGGATTCCCCTCATAGCTCTAACACACAGTGACCATGGGACCCTGGACAAAATCATTTCACCTCACAATGGCCTAGGTAACTTTCTGAAACTGATGAGTTTTCCCCACTAATCCACAATGGGAGTAAATAGACTACTTCATACATGTTTTTTCATTCATTTAGATAGACAAACAGACAGAAAGATAGATAGATAGATCATTTATTAAGCCTCACTCATAGTATCATCAATTAATGATGATACTTCAAAATCCCAAGTCAGTCAAGAGCAGATACATACACATTCTGGGGGAAAAGACTAGTATAATAGCTATAGTGCCATGCTGGGAACTAGAATACCCAGACTCCAAACTATCTCCCACACTGTGTGTGTGACTTTGGACAAACTCCTTAATCTTTCAGAGTCCCAGTCAGTGACAGAGGATTTGGGAATTCCTCATAAAGATGAAAACTTACTAACTTAAGCTCTTAAGATTCAGGTCAAAACAAAATATGATAAAGATGACTAATTGTGAGTGTGGTGTCAAACTAAAGATAGGAGGACACAGAGAGAGAATCAGAGAGACAAAGAGACAGAGACAATGACAGATAGACAGATAGGTAGATAAAGACATAAAGAGAATTTATTAAGCTCTCACTATACCAGGAACTGTATAAAATGATGGGGATACATGGAAAAGAAGGAAGAGATTCCTGGTCATAAGGAGTTTACAATCCAAAGGAGGAACACAGTATATAAAGAGGAGATGAAAAAAGCAAGGTCGAGAGGATCCCAAAAGATTGGGTCATAGACTGTGTTACAAGGTGTCTCAAAAGAATTTGCAGGCTTGAACCCATCTCCAAAGTCAAGGGGTAAAGTTTATTGTAATTGTAATGGCAATTAAAGTAGACTAAGTTCCAAAAGGATTTAGCAAAGAACCAGGAGAAAGGAGACAAACTTACAGGACAAAATTAGAAAGACCGGAGCTTCATGTTACTTATCTGCTAATTTTATGGCTTACAGGTAGGCTTCAGGGGTGCTCTCTTCACTATTGTCTCAGGAATTTGGTTATCATTGACTAGCAGATTATCTATCTGACAATCAGTAATGATTGTAGGATTATCCTAAGGTCAGAATACTTTAGAATCACCCATAGATTGCTAGAACAATAGCACTTTAAGGTCAGGGGACTTTTAGACAAATGGACAAATTCCATTTCTTGGGATCTTAGATTGTTCTGTAACAAAAACATAGGAATACTTGTTTACCACAGAGGGCTGTTTGGGGAAGAACAAAAATATATGTAAAAGTGAAATATAAACTGTAAAATCCTATTCTTTTGTAAGAGAGTGACCCTCACCTCAGTAGCTCATTGAGCACAACTAAAACATCTTATGGTCTAATACCTTTATCTGGTAGAAAGCTTCTTATGTGGAATTACAGATTCAAACAGTCAATAAATGGTGTAAACAAGACATAGATAATACTATCATATTAATCAGTTAGTGATGTGGGACTGGAGCTTAGGAGAGACACTAGGGCTCCAGAGAGAGGTCTAGGGATCACCTGCAGAGACAAAGAAACTGAACTCATGGGAGCAGATGACAAGACAAAATAAGAATTTGGAGAGAAAAGAGGCCCTGGATAGAATCTTGGAAGATATCCATAGTTAATGAGCATGACACAAATGAAAAAACAAAAAAAAAAACAAAAAACGCATAGGAGACCAAAGAAGTCACAAATTTCAGTCCCCATTAAGGTACTTTCTAAAACTTTAAGTTGCAGAGAAAGTGACAACCTGCATTGATGGAGGGAGTTTCCTCAATTGGGAGTTCTCTATAACAGGGCTTTTTAAATTTTTTCCACTTGCCACCACTTTTTGCCTGAGAAATTTTTAAGCATCCCCTCAGTATACAGATATATAAAACCAGGTATACAAATCAAACATCTATTAATAACAAATCATTTAGAAATTTGTTAAAAAATAATTTGTTGGTATACATATGTTTGCCATTTATTAAAAACCAAAGCAAATTTGCATACTAAAGATATGATTGTTTATTGCTGCATAAAGAATTAAATTTTGGCAGAATATTTGATCTTTTTGACTGTTGCCAAATTTTTTGCAACCTCATCATATGATCCATATTTTAAGAAGCTTTGTTCCACACCAATGAAATCACAGGTCTAAAGCCTAGTCACCGAGTCACAGGCTTGTAAGGATCCTCAAAGACAGATGTGTTCTAATTCCTTCATTTTGTAGAGGAGGGAATCTGGGACCAGAGAGAAGAGACTTGTCATACAAGGCATTGGTGGCAGAGCCAGAATGACAATCCAAGTCTCCCCTCACTGAGCCCTAGAAAAGAGAGCTCCTTCCACAGTTTATTCTAATGTGGGGAAAGCAGGAGAGAAGATACTATTAGAGAGAGGATATGTTAAAGTCTGGCTAAAGTCTAGAATGATACCCCCCCCAAATTTTTTTTTCCACAATTTATTTTATTTAAAGAAACAGAATAAGAAAAAAATGAACAGAAAATGAATACAAAACAAAATGAAACAAAACAAAAGAGAACATTAACGTGCCCAGCAGAACATCAAGGAGAATTCAAAATATATAACAACTACTTACCAGTTCAAGAAAGTAAGGGTGTATTATAATTAGAAATTATATTCATGAGTGTCCATCTTAACTTCCTTGTAAATTGTTCTTTTGTTCTCTGTTGATCACCTTTTTTACTTTATTCTTTTCCCCCCTTTCATCCCTCTACCTCCCTGAAGCAGGCTATAGTTAAGAAAAAATATACTGATATATACATATACAAATATATACATATACAACATAACCCCACACAGAGACACGCACAGCACATATCTTTTCTATCCCTGCTGACTCTTTGCTTTAATTCTATTCCTAAATTGTCTTACTATTACTTAACCTCCCCCCACCCATGGATCCCTCCCTTCTCTTCTTCCCTCACCCTTTGCTTTACCCTCCCCTCATTCCTGCCTCCTTATTTCTTTACAGATTTTGGAGGGTACTATACCCTTCGTGGCATATATGTAGTGTTATGGAACCAAAATTAAAAAGAAAACAGGTTGTTGATTGGTGCTGCCCAAGCAGATTGACACCAATCCTAACCTTAACAGTGTGTTCCTTTTCCTGACCACCTATTCAAACAAGAAGGGGGGTGCTAGCAAAACAACACAACAGTGGGAATACAATTCCTCAGTCTCAACAAACACCATTTTGATTTGCTAAAAGACTTTCAGGAAAATAGCTTGTGGAATTAAGCATACCCTCCTCTGTGAGCAGCCAAAGCAGGGACATTCTCATTCTTCTCACTGGCTGAATGGTGATAGGATGTCAGCCAATTGATGCTAAGTAAGAAAGCGAAGCCTGGCTGTGGAAATTTGATTTTTGGGGTAATCTTCGAAGTGTTTAGATTTCTGGACCTCATGAATGGTGAGCAATCATCAGGTTCTGGGTTTTCCCTTCTCTCCTTATTTACACAGTGGCTGAATATATGTCATAATGGTATAGAGACAATTAAAGCTAAAACTCAAGAGGCAATATGGTTTAATGGAAAGAGTGCTAAATTTGACACGGGACTTGGGTTCAAATCTCAGGTCTGCAATTTGCTACCTATGTGACCTGAGAAAAGGCACTTCTCCTCAGTTTTCTCTGCTCTAAAATTACAGGCCTGTATTAAATGGCCCCAGAAACCAGTAAGTGATGAAATTCTTAAACTAAAAGAAGTTAATATCATGTCATTTGAGCAGTGTGGTTTTTATTTTTAATTCATCTTCTTTTCTTAATTAACAAAGCATTATTACTTCAATGACCATTCATTCTACAAATTGTTATTCAACATATGATTTAATCAATCAAGAATGGGAAGATTCTATTTTCTCCTCAACCTGCTTTTTCAACAATAGAGAGAATCATATTCTTACATCATCTTGAAATGAATACAGCAATTGGAGGTACCTTAAAGAGTGAGTACATATCCCCGGATGATATCCCAAACTGCAAGATGCTATCAGGGAGTAACAGCCTCTCAGAACCAATGTTTGAATGGGATGGGACCCCAGAGGTCATTCGATCCAACCCCCTATGTTACAGACAATGTTTCCCTTCCCTCCCAGGGCTGTTGTGGTCCAAATGAGACAATGTGTTTAAAACATTCTGTAAACTCTAGAGTGCTGTATAAATGTCAGCTATCATCTGGATCAACTCATACAGCTCATGGAGCAGGATGGGCTGAGCATGTCTAAGAGCAAATATAGCATTAAGGGACTCTGGAAATTAAGTTCAAGATCCTGCCCGCCCATCCTCCTTTCTAGAGATTGAAATCCCGCATTCATGATTGCTTTTCTCTTGCTGAAATGAATATGCATCTTTTCAGTGACAAATCAAAAAGGTAAGAAGACCCGGTCTTACTTTAGAAGTGAAGCTCCTATTTCTGCAGCAAAAATAATGAGTAGATGTATTTATTCCCCAGACAGCCTGCAGATGCTTAATGTTGAGATAACAATAACTGTAGAGGATGTAGTCAGGAGACACAGGTGTTTTAGTCAGAACAGAAATTCTAGCTCGTTAATTCAGTAGAACAGATGAGAATATTTTGAATTTTTTAGCTCTTGCAGCTTTATGAAGGGTCAGAGGTTACTGAAAGAGAGAAATTATCTCTCTTTTGAAAGTTGGAATTTTTATATTCACTCATACAAAAAGGAATACCTAAATAAGATTTCATTAGAATAGTTGTAATGAGCTGTAATATTTCTTTAACCACCAGAGATAGGTCATGAAAGTTGGCAATGTACTAAAACTTTTAAATCTGATCAAAATGATGACAACTTAAGTGCAAAAAGTACTCCATTATCTATACATCCCAAAGAAGAATGTGCAAATTAGGGAAGAGGGACTAAGTTTCACTCACTTGGGCTTGAGCTTATCATAAAAAACTACTGCTTGAGGGGGCATCTGGTTTACAATCCAGAACTGAACAGATGCAAGATCAGAACAATTGCAGAGGCAGAAGGGTCTTCAGGGGCCATTTTGTCCATATCCAGGATGAACAAAGATTTCCTCAATAACTCCCCTAAGAAGTGGGAAGCCAGTTTTTGCTTGAGTCCCTCCAGAGTGGACTTCTATGATGGATGCATGCAAGACCACTGGATTTGAGGATTGGAGGTCCCATCTTTTTTTTTCTGAGGCAATTGGGATTAAGTGATTTCCCAGGGTTATCCAGCTAGGAAGTGTTAAGTGTCTGCTGAGAAGAGATTTGAACTCAGGTCCTCCCGACTTCAAGGCTGGAGCTCTATCCACTGCACCACCTAACTGCCCTGAGGTCTCACCTTCTTTATGCGACATACAATATATACCATACAAGACCAAGTTTGAAGGTCTAGCAAGTTTCTAAATTTTTATGGAAATTCATTAAATACAGAAGGAATAAACTCATTTCTGCCAGTCGATATTCACACAACATAAGACTGTCTTACAAGGTGAAAACGAGACTTAAAGGGAATAGGTATATTAAATGGGAGTAAATAGCAAAATTTCAAAAGGAAACTTCCAAAATAGGAAGATTTACAAGTATCTGTGAAAGTATTTCATATTATCATAAGGATACAGCGACTTATCTATAATGCATGCAAATATACATATCATATTTTTACGACAAATTAGCTCTCCAATTATTTGATTTTCTTCTTATTCATCTTCCCTGAAACATTACTATCCCTGAGAAGGATTCCTAGGGTACCATTTAGTACACTGAAGCAGTAACTTTCTAGATAAAAAAACAGCCACCAAAGTGGGTGATTAAACTTTAAAAAAATTATATAAATGTCAGTATCTCCTATGGTTTATAAGCAGCTTTAGCCAATCCATTAATGTCCTACAACCCAAACTAATGAAAACTGGTTAAAACTTACAGTAACTTATACCATCTATATAATGGGCCCAAGTGGTACATAAAGACAGACAAGCATAACTCACTTTCACAATTACCCTAGAATGTAGATGCTATGATTATCATCTCCATTTGACCACTGAGGAAACTGAGACAGACAGAGATTAAGTAATTTACTCAGGGTCACATTGCTAGTAGATGTCTAGGCCTGGATATGAACTCAAATCTAAGTGGCTCCATGGCCAGCACTCCATCCATAGCACTACTTAAGCTACCTTGGATATCCTATAGAATTTCTAAAAGCAAGTGGCCAAGATGATGAAAGGCAGTGAAAAGATTCCATATGAGGATCAGGTGAAGTAACTGGGGTTGTTACCTGGAGCTTTCTTGACATATCTGAAGAGATACCATATAGAGGCGGGATGAGACTTCTACTGTTTGGCCCCAGACAACTAATAAGTAGAAGCTGCAAAAAGGCAAATTTCCCTTCATCTCAAGGGAAATTTCCTCACCATGAAAACTCTGCTCATGCGAATTGGGTTACCTCATGAGGGATCATATTCTTCTTCACTAAAGGCTTTCAGATATAGCCTAGGTGACAGTCTGACAAATATATATTAGGAGTGATTCCTGTCCAGGTACTGGGAAAAGATCCAGAATTAGAGAAGCTCAGATTTGGAAGAGGTCTCAGAGATTCTGTAATTTCGTATCCCTCCCAAGTAAGACTAAACATCTTGTAGGCAGGGACTGTTTTCCGTCCTCTTCTTATGGACAATGCAAAGTATACAAGGGAAGATTTATTAGAAAATGAATGTTTGCTATCTCTCCCAGTTCATACGCAATAATCTATATTTATGGATGCTCCAGTCATTGCAAGACAACGTACAACACGACATTGTTTTATGAGCTATTCCAAGGGCTCAAGGATCTCATTGGTTCAACACATTTCTCTGTCATCTTTCCTGACTGAGATTTGGGACAGGTACCAGGACTGGGATGCCCATGTTCTCAATGTTCCATTATTTTTTGTACCACTGAAAAATCAGATGCTGCCAAATGCTTAAAACAAAAGAGATTTTTTTAAAAAGAGCCTTAAAATTAATGACCTGTAAAGAGCTAAATCTTTAGATAGTCATATTCTTCTAAAAATCAGGTTTATCATTTTGAAACTGAAATGAACTAGCAGAATTTAACTATGGAAGTATTATATCTTAAAAACATCATTACATTTTTTTGGTTGAGGCAATTGGGATTAAGTGACTTGTCTAGGCTCATACAGCTAGGAAGTGAGACCATATTTGAACTTAGGTCCTCTTGACTTCAGGGCTGGTGCTCTATCCGCTGCCCCCATCATTAGATCTTAAAACAATGAATGGATTAAGTACATGGACTATCGAATGATACTATATGTGAACAAATGCTCAGAAGGCCAAAAAAGAAGTGAGATGTACAATGAAGCCTGGAAATAAAGACAGGAGCCTGGCACACAAGTCAGACATCAAGAGGATAGATTTGGGGAATGGTGAGTGGTTTAGTTTGGCTGCAGTGGGAAGCAGAATACTGGGAGGTTAGCTTGGAAAGGTTGATTGGAGTCAGGTCATATAAATACCAGGCTAAAGAATATGGCCATGATTTGGTAGGCAACAGGGAGACACTGAAGTTGATGATTGAATCTGAGGGTGGAGGATAATCAAAGCTGTGCAGGGATAGTCCAAGCTACGAAGAAAATTCTCAAATTTAAAATGCGGGCCCATTCTTAAAATGCACAGAGAGCATGTAAGCAATGGAATCTTTCTGAAAAGATTATTCATTACCCAAAGACAATTCAGTGTTTTGTTTTTTTGCTAGACTGCTTCTCCTAACTATGCTACCTTACAATTAAATGGAGGAGGAAGACTTTTGCTTTCATTTTCCTTTCATTTGTTTAATATTTATTCTTTTTTAAGGAAATCTCTATCATGTTGACAGGGACTGTTTTCCTTTGTCTTCTTATCCTGCTGCAAGGTACAAAAGTAAACATTTAGTTTGCTAAATTTAACCCAGGATGGGTAGAGTATAGCAAGAGATGACTCAGAGAAGTTGGCTACCATTACCATAGCAGATTTAGAAGATTTTCTCTATAATGGGACTTCACTGCTCTCACTCACAAGGCAGCCCATTCCATGTTGATTGGGAAGTATTTCTTGACATCAAGCCTAAACTGGCCTCATTGCAATTTCATCCCTTGCTTCTATTTCTGCCATCTGGGGCAAACAGAATTGTAATGTTCAGGCTAGTTTTCTGGAGGTTCTCATGACCAGCCTTGATCTTAGTGCAGAAGTGCAGGAAATAGGAAAATCAAGAGGCTGGTCAAAGATAGAATGATGTCTTCCAGGCCTTCTTAGCCCTTATATACCTTGTTGTGATTACATCATTACAGCATACTGAATATGTATGAACTAGAGAACCATTATATCACCATACTAAGTACTAAGTATATGGGAACTAGAGAACCATCATCTCATCAATTCCACCGAGTTAACACCTTGTTTCATGTATACTTCTTCAAAGTTCCACCCTCTACACAGAACAAGGATAAACTTTCTTTCATGGTACATGGACTATGTAACACCTGAGAACTGCTATCATCCAATTCCCTTTCCACCCACTACCTCACTCTGATTCTTCTCCTTTCTAGGCTAAGGATCCCCAGTTATTTTAAACAAAGCTCCTATGGCATAAACTCGATAGGCTTAGCTTTTCTAAGTAATACAGTAATCCAAGACAATTCAGTAAACTAGGGTTATAAAACTTGAGATATAAAATACCATCTGCATCCAGAGAGAGAACTATGGAGACTGAATATAAGCCAATGCATACTATTTTTGCCTTTTGTTATTTGTTTGCTGCTTCTTGTCTCATGGTTTTTCCTTTTTGTTCTGATTTTTCTTTCATAATATAGCTAATATGGAAATATGTTTAAAATTTATATATATATATATATATATAAACCTATACCAGACTGCTTGCTGTCTTGGGGAGAGGAGAATTAATGGAAGGAGGAAGAAAAAAATTACAACTTTACAACTCAAAATCTTACAAAAATGAATGCTAAAAACTATCTTTATATGTAATTGGAAAAATAAAATACTATTGAATTTTTTTTAAGTCTATGATCCTAAGTGTGCAGTTCTAAACCAAATTTCATAATGAAAAGTTGGTACAGTTATCATGAATGAATGAAAGAGCGTGCATTAAATACTTGCTCTTATATCACAAACACTGTGCTAAAAGCTGGGGACGAAAAGAATTTTAAAAAGAGACAGTCCCTGCCCTCAAGAAGCATACATTTTAATAGTGGAAGATGACCCATGTTTAGGGAATCGTGACAAGGAAAGGGAATGGTTTTCTAGGACAGTTAGAAAGGGTGGAGAGGGGATATGTGTGTCCTGGTAGACAAATGGTAAGATATCTTGGGTGAGGGCTAGATCGATTGTGAAGGGTATAGGATCAGCCAGTAGATAAAAGCCACTAAGTGGCTTCTTTACACACAGATACCAATCAAGTTGTTTGGATCCTTAGGCAAGAGTGTAGTGATTCTCCTGGGAAGAGGAGACAGGGATTCTCAAAGACTCAGTATAGAGAGTGTCAGTCCAGATGGAGAGTAAAAAGTCAGTAGTGGCAAGCAGATGGCAAGATGGCCGATGTAGATGGAAGGTTAGCATGTGTTTTAACACGTAATGTGCTATGATATGCAACATGCATCATTTTATATTTTATATTTTAGAGGGAGAAATATTTCAAGTACTGAAACCTTCTGCATAATCCTTATTTACATTGTATAGAACACTTGATTTCTGCAGAATACAAGTGAAGATAACATGAACATTGTGGTTCAATAGAACCACAAGAATTCACAGAATATCATCAAAGAAGGAAGCCGCCCAACCCAAAAGTTCCCCTACATGGCAACACCTGGTCTTCAGCTCCCTTTTGCCATAGTTAGAATTAGGTAACATTGCTTCATCCAAGCTCCACGTTCAGGAAAGCAAATTAGCCAAAAGGCTCAATAAGACAAAGAGGCTCTCCTCTGACTGTTCAAATAAAATGACATCTGATAATAACTTACCATTTTGACCTTTATTATATGTGTAAATACAGATCTGTGCAATGTGTTTGAACAATCCAAATGTTTCAACTCAGATGGTTTCAAAATAGTTGGGCACAGAATTCCACTTGGGGTTGAACACCCTGATAGGTTTTAATTTTCTGATTCACTTTTGAAATAGGTTTACTTTTTTCCTCTCCGTCTTGGTTAATAGCTGGAACACAGCTCAGGGAATCATTTGGCATTCTCTCCAGGTCTCCACTGACTGCACTAGCTGCCGACACCTTTTCGATCTGTCTGTAACTCAATTTCACCCATTTGTAAGACAGGAAGAACTGTAGTTAGCAAAGCAACAGGAGACCAGCCAGGTGGAGTGGATTAAGGTCAGAGGTTTGCAAATCCAAAAGACTAAAAAGATATGAATAACATTATATCACTTTTCAAGGAAGCAAAATGGTTTTTGAATTAAAACTTTGTGACAATGAACCACCGACCTAACAGGGTTACAAGCGCTTATACTGAACATGAGAAGGAAATCCCAAAATGATTTTAATGAGTACTGAATTCAAAAAACAATAAAAATGTGGATATATGATAATGCAATTTATTCAACTACATTTTGATATGAATATCCATTATGTACATGGGACTGCTTTAAGGGTAAATAATGGGAGGAAAAAAAATCAGCCAAGATGAGCTGAAGGTGTGTCCTATTAGACATCAACAAAGTTGAAGTTTGTTTGAAGGGGCAAATACAGAAATAATAAGGTAGAAAGGTAAAGTTCTTTCACATGCACATAAAGGATTCCATATCTTTTAGGGGATTGGAGGTTTTGAGTAGCTCAAATATTATGAAAAGGGCAGCCATCAGTGAAACTGTAAAGACTCTTGGGCAAAAGACATGATACGTGGGCCCTGTGGTTTCAGAGTTGTGAGTTGTCCGGGCCACATATGTTCTATGTGTGTACACATATGTGTACATATGTTCTATACACATTTGTTTCATGATGCTTTTATTTTAAGTCTGTGAGAACTCTGTGTATGTTTGTAGAAGAGCATGTGCCAGGATTTGAAGAAGAATGTTTTGTAGCAAGTGCAATTACTTTCTACTTTGCTAAGCCCTAAGTGAATCTGCAGGCTGATTGCTCATGGGAAGTAGACCAGTAGAAACTCTTGAGATTTAATAGGGGGAGGAGTCACCCACAGAGTTGCCCTGGAATTCAAGGCCCCAGCTACCCCATCGAAGACACAACCTCTCACTGGTCCCAGAAAAGGCATTACAAATGTTACATATCTTGTATCAGAATGGCCATTCACTGTTAATACATGCAACAGAGGATGGGATAACCTTTCTTAAGGAAGCCAAGCAAATATATCTGATACCAAATGGCTGGATGAGGCTTTCCAGTGGGTAAAGGCACTGCTGTTCCCAAGCACAAGTTCATGCCATAGTTTTACTTGGCTTCATTTTAAGGTAAATGACTGTGGTAGTGTGGACTGTGGTAGTCTTCTGCCCACTGTATAGCAACTGCTTTCTACTTTAGCGTGCCATTTTCTGTATTCTTCTGACCAAAATAACTACATCTCTTAAGGAAAGCCTAGGGGGACATGTGTACATTTCACAAACATACCATTGACCATATGTACCTTTATTTTTTAAAATATATTTACTTTATGCAAAATAAAGGGACAGAGAAATCTGAATTATTATTAGTTATTCATGCATAGAATCTAGCATAGCTCACTACTACTAATAATATTGGGTTGTCCAGAACACAACATTCACTAAATTGTCTTTGCGTTAACTTGGTGCATATTTATTATCTGTTAACATGCTGCTTTTCCCCAATGGAATGTAAACTTTTTGAGGACAAGAACCCTTTTGAGTTTTATATCTCTAAGGCTTTAGCATAGAACCTAGAATGTAAGTAGGTCTCAATGAATTATTTTTGAATTGAATTGCATTCCCAATTAAGCAAGATAATAGAAAGGTCATATAGCCATTATTTGGAAGACAGGGCAGTGTGGTTCATGGGTAAGAGGACTACATTTGGACTCAATGTTTAAGTGTCAATGTTGCCACATATTGTCTGTGGGACCTTAGCTAAACCATTTCCCTTCTCTGAGGCTCGTGATCTTTACTGCTCTCAAACTCTAAGTCTAGTACTTTATGACTTATACATTTCCCAACAGATAAGTGGTCAAAGTATATGAACAATTTTCAGACAAATATATTAAAGACATTTCTATTCATATGAAAAAAGGTTCTAAATCACTACAATCAGAGAAGAGTAAATTAAGGTAACTCTGAGGTACTACTTCACACCTCTCAGATTGGCTGAGATGACAGCAAAAGATGATGATGAATGTTGGAGGGGATGTGGGAAAACTGGGACACTAAATACATTGTTGGTGGAGTTGTAAACTGATCCAATCATTCTGAAGAGCAATTTGGAATTATGACCAAAGGGCTATCACACTACATATTCTTTGATCTAGCAGTGTCCCTACTGGGTCTGTATCCCAAAAGGATCATAAAAAGGGAAAAGGACCCACATGTGTGAAAACATTTGTAGCAGACCTTAATGCAGTGGCATGGAACTGGAAATTGAGGGGATGCACATCAGTTGGATAATAACTGAGTGCATTAGGGTATATGAAGGTAATGGGATATTATTGTTCTATAAGAAATGATGAGCAGGCTGACTTCAGAAAAGCCTGGAAAGACTAAGATGAAATGATGCTAAATGAGTGAGCAGAACCAAAGGAACAACATACACAGTAACAACAAGATTATGTGATGATCAACTATGAAGGGCTTGGCTCTTTTCAACAATGAGATGATTCAAGGCATTTCCAATAGTTTTAGGATGGACAGTGCCATCTACATCCAGAAAGAGCTAACTATGGAGAATGAATGGATCAAACCACAGTATTTTCACCTTTTTGCTGTTGTTTTTTTTCCCATTTCTAATGTTTTTCCCCTTTTGATTTGATTTTTTTGCCGACCATGAAGAATATGAAAATATGTTGAGAAAAACTGCACATGTTTAATCTATGTCAGATTGCTTGCCATCTTAAAGAAATGAATGGGGGTAGGAAAGCAAGAAAAATCTGGAACACAAAGGTGAATGTGGAAAACCATCCTGTCATGTATTTGGAAAAATGAAATATTATTAAAATAAAAATTAAATATATATATATATATATATTTTACATACATTCTTATTCTATTCCTCCCACTAGCATTCTCCTCCAATAAAAAGAAAATAAAAACAACATAAAACTCTTGTCATAAGCCTGCACAGTCCAGCAAAAACAAATACTGAACATTGTCCATGCCTACAAATGTATGTCTCTCTGCTTTTTAAGTACATCACTCTCTGGCAGATGGCTGTGTCATGTTTTAAGTTCTGTGCTCAGAACTAAAATTTATCATTGTGTTCAGTTTGTCATTGCATTAATCAGAGTTATTTAGTCTTTCAAGATTGTTTTTTTTCCCTAGTGTTGCTATTGTCTGCCTTGATGCAAGTAATTAATAAAAATAACAAACAAACAGACCTGAGCAGAAATTGCTGAGGCAGTCCGTTTGAGACTTTTTTCCAAATCTAACTATGGATAAATTAATGACTACTTTGGGGGTCTGACCACTGTAAATGACTTTGCTCACAAAAAAGTCTTGGATATAGGGAGTATGAAAGTTATTATTTTATACATAAAGAAGCTTCTACAGTAGGGAAATGGTGTGTCTGGCATGACAGTAGTTGATACAGTTCCAATGCTAGAACTCACATACCATCATTTGTTCAGCCATTCCCCAATTGACAGATGCTCCCCTATTTTCCAATTCTATGTCAAAACAAAAAACACTGCTATAAATATATTTTCATATATGGGTTATTTCCCTCTTTTTTTAATCTCCTGGGGGTAAAAACTTAGGACCAGTACTGCTGGATCAAAGGATAAGCACAGTTTAATAGCTGTTTTGCCATGGTTCCAAATTGCTTTACTGAATGACTGAACTAGTCACAGTTCTGTCAAAAGCACATTAGTGTACCTGTTTTGCCATTTCCTCTAGAGTATGTACTTTTCATTTTTTGTCATTGTATGCAATCTGATGGGTTTCAGGTCGTACCTCAGAAAAAATGTTGATTTCTCTCATTATTAGTGATTTAGAATGTTTTAAATGACCATTAATAACTTTCATATCTTCATCTAAAAATTACCTATACATATCCTTATACTATTTATCAACTGAGGAAAAAGGTCTTACTCTTGTAGATGTGATTCCATTCTTATATATTTTAAAAATGAGATCTTAATCAAAGAAACTTGCTGTAAAGATAAGTTCCCCAGGTTCTGCTTTTCTTCTAGTTTTAGATGCACTGGTATTAATTGTGCAAAAACGATTTTGATATTTTGTAGTCAAAATTATTCATTCTGTGCTTTCTATCCATTGTTTCATCATGAACTCTTCCCTTAGCTACAATCTAACAGGTGATTTATTCCTAGTTCTACTGATTTATTTATAACATTACCCTTTTTATTTAAATGATGCACATATTTAGAGTTTATGTCGGTATATATTGTAAGATGTTGGCCCATGCCTAGTTCCTTTTTTGTTCCTCAAGTTTTTCTCAAATAGTTCTTGCTCCACTACCTGGAATCTTTGGCTTTATCAAACAATAGATTACTGTACGCATTTGCTTCTGTATGTTTCATATCTGATCTCATCCACTGATCAACTGATTTTTTTCACCCAGGAATGCAGGGCTGGTTCAATATTAGAAAAACTATTAGTATAATTTACAATAAAAATAACAAAATTAACAAAAACCCTATAATTATCTCAATAGATACAGAAAAATCATTTGACAAAATCTAACACCCATTCCTATTAAGAACACTAGAGAGTATAGGAATAAATGGACTTTTCCTCAAAACAATCAGTGGTATCTATTTAAAACCATTAGCAAGCATCATATGTAATGGGGATAAACTAGAACCATTCCCAATAAGATAAGAGATGAAACAAGGTTGTCCACTATCATCATTACTATTCAATATTGTATTAAAAAGCTTGTTTTGAAAATAAGAGAAGAAAAGAGATCAAAGGAATTAGAGTAAGTAATGAGGAAACCAAATGATCACTCTTTGCAGATGATATGATGGTATACTTAGAGAACCCTAGAGAATCACCTAAAAACTATTAGAAGTAATCCACAATTTTAGCAAAGTTGCAGGATACAAAATAAAATAAACCATCAGCATTTTTATACATCACTAACGAAATCCAACAGCAAGAGATACAAAGAGAAATTCCATTTAAAATAACTGTCAATAGGATAAAATATTTGAGAATCTCTCTGCCAAGGGAGGGTCAGGAACTAAATGAACAAAACTACAAAACACTTTCCACACAAGTAGAGTCAGATCTAAGCAATTGGAAAAATATCACGTGCTCTTGGATAGATTGAGCAAATATAATAAAGATGACAATACTACCTAAATTAATTTATTAATTTAGTGCTATACCAATCAAACTCCCAAGAAACTATTTTACTGAACTCGAAAAATAACAACAAAATTCATCTGGAGGAACAAAAGCTCAAGAATTTCAAGGGAACTAATGAAAAAAAAATCAAATGAAGGCAGCCTAGCTGAACCTAATCTAAAACTATATTATAAAGCAGAGGTCAACAAAACTATTTGGTACTGGCTAAGAAATAGAGCAGTTGATCAGTCGAATAGGTTAGGTTCACAGAACAAAATAGTCAATGACTATAGCAATCTAGTGTTTGACCAACCAAAAGACCCCAGCTTTTGGGATAAGAATTCACTATGTGACAAAAACTGCTGGGGAAATTGGAAACTAGTATGGCAGAAACTAAGCATTGACTCACATGTAACACTATATATCAAGATAAGGTCAAAATGGGTTCATGATCTAGACATAAAGAATAACATTATAAACAAATTAGAAGAACATAGGATAGTTTATCTCCCAGATATGTGGAAGAAGAAGGAATTTGTGACCAAAGAAGATCACAAAGACTAGAGATCATTATTGATCACAAAATAGATAATTTTGACTGTATCAAGTTAAAAAGTTTTTGTACAAACAAAACAAATGCAGACAAGATTAGAAGGGAAGCAATAAACTGGGAAAACATTTTTACATTCAAAAGTTCTGATAAAGGCCTAATTTGCTATGCCACTCCAAAATAAGATACATTATTTTAATATGGTAAAATATCTATAGGATACATTATTTCAAAGATGTTGGAAAGAAACATTGGGATAATTTTGTTGAGCTGGTACCTCTTCTCTGCCATTTTAGTTCCTGATGATTTGTTTTTCTTCTGTCATTTCTTAATCAAATTAAATTTTAATCAAATGTTTTATCGATGGGCTTTAAAAAAAATCCCTGTTTCATTTGTTAGTTTAATGATTTCTTTTTTTACATTCAATTGTGCTGATCTATTCTTTGATTTTCAAGAATTCTATTTTGGTGCTTACTTGGAGGGATTATTTTGTTTGTCTAATTTTAATTGTATTCCCAATTAATTAATTTATTCTTTTCTCCTTTGTTGTTGTAAGCATTTAGACATATTTGATCTCAAAAATCTTGATATATTCTCTCTGTTATAATCTTTAATAAAATCATTTATTATTTCTGTTATTTGACTCACTTATTCTTTAGGACTCAGATATTTAGATTATACTTAGTAATTATCTATGCTACATAGACCAATTACTGAAAATAATTTCTATTGTCTTTTATTCAGAAAAAAGGTGAATTTAATATTTCTGCATTTGTTTGTAAAGCTTTTATTCACTAAAACATGGTAAAGTGTGTGTAGATATCATGAAATTTGATAAGGAGGTATATTCCTTTCTATTCCTATTCAACATTATACAAAGTTCTAGCACACCTAAGTTTTCTAAAATTCTATTCAGCTTCTTCACTTCTTTTTTGCTTTATAGTTGGGACTCATCTATAAATTAAGTACTGTTGGATTCTAGTTTTGTTCCATTTTGCCATTCTCCTACATTTTATGGGTAAGTTCTATACATTCACACTCACAAATATTATTGACTGTATAATAGCCTCCAACATGTTCTCTTATAATTTTTCTCTTTTTTAAAACTCTATATCTTATTTAATAGTATGTCTTATTTATGATCATTGCTTTCTTTTATCTATGCTCTTTGTTCCTCTTCCTCCTTTCTTTTTATCCTTTTCCTACTACATTCCTAATGGTTAAGATAAATTTCTATATCAACTAAGAATGTACATGTATTCTTCTATCCATGAACTAGTTCTGATTGGAATAAGGTTCAAAGGTTGCCTGCTCCATCACCATCCCATTCCTTGCATGCTCCATTTATGTGAGACAATCTTCCTTTTTCTTTTTCTCATGTCTAGCCTCTCCAAGGACATTCCTCTTCCCTGCTCCCTGCATTTTCTATTCTTCTTTGGAGATCATCTCAACATAACAAAATCACAGTCAAACCTAATTAAATTCTCTCTAAGATCCATTCTGATAATATTATGTTCTAGGGATTTCCTTACATAAATGAATATAAATTGTTTATTCTTACATAGTCCCTTTAGTCTCATGCATGTTTATTATGTTTTTATGCTTTTTATGACTCATGTTTGAATGTCATATTTTCTACTTAGAGCTCTTTTTTTTTTACCATTAGGCACGTTTTAAAATCTTGTATGTAGTTAAATATTCAATTTTCTCAATTAAGGATTATACTTAGTTTGGCTAGGTAGGTTAAATTGAGTTGTAATTCTTGTTCATTTGTCTTCTGTAACATCATATTACAATCCTTTTCTTTAAAGTACTGGCTCTGAATCTGTGTATTTTGGGTTTTGACTACAATATTGCCAGGAGTTTTGATTTGGGAGTTTCTTCAAGAATGGTTGTTTCGATGTCTACTTTGCTTTCTAGCTCTAAGCTATCTAGGCAATTTTCCTTTAAAATTTGTTAAAATATGTTGCTAAACATTTTTGTTCCTGGTTTCCCAGTAGGCTCAGTGCTTCTTAAATTATCTCCCCTTGATCAATTTTCTAGTTCAGTTGTTGTTCTTAGGCATTTTATTGCATTTTCTTCTCTCCTTTTTTGGTGACTCTGCTTTATTATGTCTTGAAGTCTCATGGAATCATTGGCCTCCATTTGAACAAATTTAGTTCCTAAGGAATATATTCTTCAGCAATGCTGGTAATTCTCTTGTCTCTTTTCCTCCATTTCTTCTACAGTTTTATCTGATTTTTTAAAAATCTATTTTAATTTCCTGACCCAGGTTTATCTACTTGGCAATTTGTGGTTGAGGTTCAGAAGACTATTGCTGGACCACCGAATCACTATTAACCATCCGGGAAGTTTTAGAGCAACTGTACTGCCAGTTCCCCATTGGTCTTGGGCTAGACCAATTGTCTAATTGATCTACTAAAAGTTTATGTGCACAACTAAAGTCAGAACTGAGTTCCCACTCTGTTCCTGGACTTAAAGACACATTGTTAATGTCATGAAACTGGTTCCTTGTTCTGCACACAGCTCAGGCCTTTCTTCTTGTACCTGCTCCTCTACACCCTTAAAATATGATGTAAAACTAGGTAATGGGCAAAAGACCTGCCAGTTGGGAATACTGATACATTGTTGCTGGAACTGTGAATGGATCCAATCATTATCAAACTGTGCATATCCTTTGATCCAGCAGTATTTCTCCTGGGATTATATCCCAAAGAGATCTTAAAGAAGGGAAAGGGACCCACATGGGCAAAAATGTTTGTGGCAGCCCTGTTTGTAGTGGCTAGAAACTGGAAAATGGATGGATGCCCATCAATTGGAGAATGGCTGAATAAATTGTGGTATATGAATGTTATGGAATATTATTGTTCTGTAAGAAACGATCAGGAGGATGATTTCAGGGAGGCCTGGAGAGACTGACATGAACTGATGCTGAGTAAAATGAGTAGAACCAGGAGATCATTGAACATGACAAAAACAAGACTATACAATGATCAATTCTTATGGATGTGGCTCTTTCCAATAATGAGATGATTCATGCCAGTTCCAATGATCTTATGATGAAGAAAGCCAGCTACACCCAGTGTAATAACACTGGGAAATGAATGTGGACCACAACATAGCTTTTCCACTCTTTCTGTTATTGTTTGCTTGCGTTTTAGTTATCCTTTTCAGGTTTTTTTTTTCTTTCTTTCTAGATCCTATTTGTCTTGTGCAGCCAGATAACTGTATAATTATGTATACACATATTGGATTTAACATATACTCTAACATATTTAACATTTATTGGTCTACCTCTCATCTAAAGGAGGGAGTGGATGGAAGGAGGGGAAAAGTAGGAACAGGTTTTGCTAGGGTCAGTGTTGAAAAATTACCCATGCACATGTTTTCTAAAGCTATAATAATAAAAAGGAAAGAAAGGGGGAAAAAGAAAATCAAATGGTTTGTTCTAGGATATACAAGTGAATGTTCTCATTTCTCCTTTCCCCTCAGTTTCCCAAAGTTTAGAGGTGGTGGACACCTGGGCTGTGGACTAGACCATCTGGTGACACTGACAGTTAAAGGGTCCTGAATAACTGAAAAGCTCTTTTACAAGTTTCCTTTCCAACAGCAGTTAATATGCACAGTTATCAAATATGAAAAGGCAAAACCAGGTAGGATTAAAGAAATCAGAGGTACTATACTAGAGGGCAGAAAAGGACACTTTGCCAGATACAGATCTATTTAGGCTTTCCAGACAGAGCACTCCAAGCCTCCTGAGATGATCTCCTTGTACTAAGAGTCTGCAGAGCCCTCCACTACCCCACCAGCCCCTTAGTCCACTCCACAATAAACACAGAACCAAAGAGACCGGGACACTGAGGTGAGTGTTTTCACCCTCCCACAAGGATGCTTACTTATTCAAATAAATATGGGTGCCAGGGCCATAAAGATAAACACCAAAGACAAAAATCAGCCTCCAATATTCTGGATTGGCAGTGCCCAGGGAAAGCCAGGCTGCAGGCATGACTGCATGGGCATCCACTAATGGAAGTGCTCTTACTGACAGAATACCCTCTTTGGGGAGGACTCAGCAGAGTTGTGAAGGAGCTTTCTCAATCAGTGATGACTTTTTCATGAATCGCCTGGCACCTCTCGGACCCCCTACCTTGTTCAGGATCCCCCTGGCATTTCTAGGATACCCTGCCTTTTTCAGGAACCCCCATGGCACTTCTTGGACCTTTTGCTTTATTCAGGAAGTGATTGCCACCTCTTGGACCCCCTGCCTTGTTCAGGAATTCCCTGGCAACCCTAGGACCCCCTGCCTTACTGTTCAATACTGTATTAGAAATACTAGCTTTGGCAATAAGAGAAGAAAAAGAGATTTAAAAATTAGAGTAGGTAATGAGGAAATCAAACTATCACTCTTTGCAGATGATATGATGGTATATTTAGAGAACTCTAGAGAATCAACTAAAAAACTACTAGAAACAATTCACAACTTTAGCAAAGTTGCAAGATACAAAATAAATCCACATAAATCATCAGTATTTTTATATATTACTAATAAAGTCCAGCAACAAGAAATAAAAAGAGAAATCCCATTTAAAACAATTGTAGATAATATACAATATTTGGGAGTCTACCTGCCAAGGCAAAGTCAAAAACTACATGAGCAAAATTACAAAACACTATCCACACAAATGAAGTCAGATCTAAACAATTGGAAAAATATCAAGTGCTCGTGGATTGGTTGAGTGAGTATAATAAAGATGACAGTACTACCTAAACTAATTATTTATTTAGTGCTATGCCAATTAGACTCCCAAGAAACTATTTTACTGACCTAGAAAAAATAACAACAAAATTCATCTGGAAGAACAAAAGGTTAAAAATTTCAAGGGAATTAATGAAAAAAAAATCAAATGAAGGTGGCCTAGCTCTATCTGATCTAAAACTATATTATAAAGCAGCGGTCACCAAAACCATTTGGTACTGACAAAGAAATAGAGTAGCTGATCAATGGAATAGGTTAGGTTCCCAGGACAAAATAGTCAATACCTGTAGCAATCTAGTGTTTGACAGATCCAAAGATCCCAGCTTTGGGGGTAAGAATTCATTATTTGACAAAAATTGCAGGAAAAATTGGAAACTAGTATGGCAGAAACTAGACACTCCTAACACCATATACCAAGATAAGGTCCAAATGGATTCATGATCTAGACATAAAGTATGAGATTATAAATAAATGAGAAGAACCTAGAATAGTTTACCTCTCAGATTTATGGAGATTTATGGAAAGAATTTGTGACCAAAGAACTAGAGATCATTATTGACCACAAAATAGATAATTTTGATTATATTAAGTTTAAAAGTTTTTGTACAAACAAAACTAATGCAGACAAGATGAGAAGGGAAGCAATACAGTGGGAAAACATTTTTATAGTCAAAAGTTCTGATAAAGGCCTCATTTCTAAAATAAAGAATTGACTCAAATTTGTAATGGTTCAAGATATTCTCCAATTGATAAACGGTCAAAGAATATGAACAGACAATTTTCAGATCAAGAAATTGAAACTATTTGTAGTCTTAAGAAAAGATGTTCCAAATCACTATTGGTCAAAAAATGCAATTTAAGACAACTCTGAGCCACCACTACACACCTGTCAGATTGGCCAAGATGACAGGAAAAGATAATGACCAATGTTAGAGGGGATGTGAGAAAACTGGGACACTGATACATTGTTGGTGGAGTTGTGAACAGATCCAACCATTTTGGAGAGCATTTTGGAACTATGATCAAAAAGTTATCAAACTGTGCATACCCTTTGATCCAGCAATGTTTCTACTAGGCTTATATCCCAAAGAGATCTTAAAGGAGGGTAAGTGAACCATATGTGCAAAAATGTTTGCGGCAGCCCTTTTTGTACTGGCAAGAAACTGAAAGCTTAGTGTTTGCCCATCAAATGGAGAATGGCTAAATAAATTACCATATATGAATATTATGAAATATTATTGTTTTGTAAGAAACAATCAGCAGGATGATTTCAGAGAGGCCTGGAGAGCCTCACATAAACTGATGCTAAGTGAAATGAACAGAACCAGGAGATCATTATACACAGCAACAACAAGACTATATCACAATCAATTCTGTTGGATGTGGCTGTCTTCAACAATGAGATGATTCAAACCTGTTCCAATTGTTCAGTGATGAAGAGAGCCATATAGACTCAGAGAGGACCGTGGGAACTGAGTGTGGACTACAACATAACATTCTCACTCTCTCTGTTGTTTGCTTGCATTTTGTTTTCTTTCACGGGTTTTTTTCTTCCTTCTTGATCTGATTTTTCTTGTACAGCAAGATAACTGTACAAATATGTATACATATATTGGATTTAAAATATATTTTAACACATTTAACATGCATTGAACCACCTGCCATCTAGGGGAGGGGATGGGAGGAAGAAGGGGATAATTTGGAACAGAAGGTTTTGCAAGGGTTAGGGTTGAAAAATTACCCATGCATATGTTTTGAAAATAAAAAGCTTTAATAAATAAAAAAAAACCTGCCAGTTGGCACCCATTTCTAATCCCCTTGAGTTTCTCTTCCATTACAGTGTTTCTTGACTTGGTGTCTAACAGTTGGGCACTTAAATATTTACCACTCCTGCTACACCTATGCTGGACTCATGGCCGGTCCCTGCCCATGCCTCTCTGTCTCTTTTCTTAAGCTACTCTGGACTAGAAAAAACTTCTCATGGTCCAATTTTCTTGACTCTCCAATCAAAATTTTATCTATTGTATTTTTTAAATTGTTGTAGAAGAAGTAGGCTGGGTGAGCTGAACAAAAAATAGTGACTCTTATTTTGCCATCTTGAATCTTCCCAAAGGGACAATATTTTTAAATTCAATTTTATATTTATTTTCAGTTCCAAATTATCTCCCTCTCTCTACTCCTCCCAAACTTATTGAGAAGATAAGAAATATAATACCTATTATACACAGGAAGTCATGCAAAATATTTTCATATTAGCCATATTCTACAAAAAAATCTAAAGGAAAGAAAAGGAAAAGAAGGAAAGAAAAAAATACATTTATATATGCATCCTGAATCTGTCAGTTCATTCTCTATTTGGAGGTTAATGGCAGTTTTCACCATCATCCCCTTGGAATTATGGCAGGTCAATATACCGATCACTTCATAGCTGCTGATCTTTACAATATTACTATCCTGTGTATACTGTTCTCTTAGTTCTGCTTACTTTACTTTGTATCAGTTCATATGTCTTTCTAGATTTCTTCTGAAGCCATACCTATTCATTCCTTGTTCCACCATTCCCCAATTTATGGGCATCCCCTTAGTTTCCAGTTTTTTGCTATTTCAAAAAAGGGCTAATAAAAATTTTTGTGTATATATATATATATATATATATATATATATATATATATGTTTGTTTAATTTTTGATCATTTTGAGGTATCTCTTTTGGGGTAGCGAGATCAAAAGGGTTGCATAATTTTATACCTTTGAGGAAAAAGTTCCAAATTACTCTCCAGAAAAGTTAAACTAGTTCACAACTGCAACAGTTATACTTATTTTCCTACATTCCCTCCAGTATTTATAATTTTCATTTTCTGTAGCCTTAATAACAGGTGTGACAGGTGTGAGATGGTACCTCAGAGTTGTTTTAATTTGCATTTCTCAAATTATTATTGATTTAGAGTTTTTTGTATATTCATTTATAGCTTTGATCTCTTCATCTAAAAATTGGCTATTCTTATCCTTTGGCAATTTATTGTTGGGGAATGGCTCTTATTTTTCTTATAAATTTAGCTCAGTTACCTACATATTTGAAAAAAACCTTTCTTTATCAGAGATACTTCTATAAAAAATTTCCCAAATTTCCTGCTTTTTCCAAAAGAAAAATCTACTGAAGATGCAAGTGGATGCCCAGGGAACTGAAATTTTTAAAATCTATCTACAGAAAATAGAAACAATAGTAGTTAACACAATAAACATGAAAGCATGGCACACTACTATAAAAATGGAGAACTGAAAGCTAATGTTCAGAATAAGCTAAAGCTGGTAAGAGAATCTAAAAACAATAAAAAGAGGATTTTTCCCCCATACACTGCTTTTTTGTTTCTTAGCTATATTGGGGAAATGAAGAGACTCTAAGAAGGGCTAAAACCACTCTTCTGAGAAGATGGGATGACAGTGATTAACAAGAGAGAGGACAGAGCTCCTCAACTATTATCTTGCTTCTCTTTTCTCTGCCAAGGAAAATTTCTTTGTCATGCACTGGACTGAATGAAAATGACTACCGATGCACTGGATACTCAAGAGAAGAAAGTAGTAAGAGGGCAACAGAATTTTCTTTGATGAATTCAACTCACCTGACCCAAAGGAACGATATTCTTGAATACTGAGAGGACTGTGGGATGAAATTGCTGAGCTACTAAAAGCAATCTATGAAAGCCTGTGGAAAGTAGGAAAGGAATTCAAGTTTGGAGAAGGTCAAACATTGTTTTAATTTTCAAAATAGCAAAACAGAATTGGCAAATGATAGACCAGTGAGGTTTATTTAACTAATAGGAAAATTCTAAAAGAAATCAGAAAAGAAATGATTAGTGAAGATTAAGTTAATTGATATTTCAGACAGAAAAAAAAGATTCAGCAAGAACATTCAGCAAGAATCATGCTAGGATAACATAATTTCCCTTTCTGACAGGGTTAGAGAAGACAGAACCAACCTTGACAAAATTGATAGATTATGACAATGCTATAGATAAATTTTTTTCTAGATTACACTCTACCTAGATTTTAGCAAAAAATACCTCTCTTTTTTCTCAAATGTTTATAAGGTACTTTTTGCTAAAATCTAGGTAGAGTGAAATCTAGAAAAATAAAAAAATGGAAACATTATTATTATGGAAAAAGATATAACTATCTCCATCTATCTATCTATCTATATACATACTACAAACATAACTGAATAATTAAATCAATTAGATGGCTGTGGAGCAGGCTGAGTAGCTAGACTAGGAGTAATTAGTAGTTAAATGTTAACTTAACAGGAGGTTTCAACAATTGGAGCCTTAGGAAGCTGTCCTTGGTCTCCTACTACTTAACAGTTTTGATCAATGATTTGGTTAAAGGCATTCGTATCAAATTTGCAAATGACACAGAACTAAGAAGGATAGCTAACATACAAGATGACAGAATCACAATGCAAAAATGACTCTGACAAACTAGAACACTCACATGAATCTAATGAGAATACTTTCAATAGAAAAAAAAATGAAGGCTCATGATTTCTCAAAATTACTTCACAAGAACAAAATGGAGAATTATTAAGTTTTTATTTGGTTTTGTCTTTTAAATAAAATAGGGCCTTTTGTGGACTACAAATTCAATGAGTCACCAACCTCCTTGGGGCTCAGTTTCTTCCTCTATAAAATGAAATGTTTGGGCTAGATGACTTCTGAAGCCTCTTTCAACTAAATCCTATAATCCCAGAGGAAATTCATCCCTCCATTGACACTGTGTACATATATGGCATGAAAATAGTTCTTTGTGTGTTGTTTCCCTCATTAAAATGTGAAAACCTTGAGGGCAGGGCCCATGTTTTTAACTTGCTTTGAATCCCAGTGCTTATCAGAGGAAATGAACAAGAATGAAAGATCTTAAGTCTATATCAATGTCACAAGTCTATGAGAAGACAGATATGAACTGGATGATAACATAATTAAATATATTCAGAATTGGTTCAAAGGATAGATTTGAAGAGTAGTTTTTAATTGTTCAATAATAATGTGAAAGCATTTCTTCTTGAACTTGTGCCCTTTAAATCTTTATCAGTGACTTAGATAAAGGCACAGAGGGCACACTCCTTGTTTTTGCAACTCAGACAATGTTGGGAGGAAGAGTTAACCCACTACATAATAGAGTCAGTATCCAAAATGATTGTAAGAGGCTAATGCACCTGACTGTATCTGATACAATGAAATTCCTTCCTAGGAAATATATGTATTCAAATTTATAAAATTACAAATTACTTATCAAACACTAAGTACAATTGTTTTTAATTCTCCCGGGCCTACTATGTATCACTGATTTATTTTCTGTTTATTAACCAGTATCAAATGGTTTTGGTGATTACCGCTTTGTAAAATAAGTCTGACATCTGGAAGTGCTGATCATTTTCATTCTTAGTATTTTCATTATTTACCTTGATATTCTAAATGAATACACAAATGATTTTATTATTATTTAGTCTAGTTTTATGGGGGTTTGGTAGTTTGATCAGCACAGCAATAAATCCAAAAATTAACTTTGGGAGCACTGTTATTTTTATTACATTAGCATGCCTCAGCTATTTAAGCTGTCCTTCATTTTGATAATGTGAAATTCAATAGCATTAAACATGAAGTCTTACACATGAAAACGAAAACCCAACTATACAAGTACAAGATAAAGTAGTTAGAAATTATAAAAAAAATTCTATAACTTTTCATGAATTGTAAGCTTTATAGAATTTATTAATGTGATGTGAGAGACACAAAAGATAAAGCAATCTTGGCTTATATTAAGAAAAGTACAGATTGCAAAACTTAAAACTAATAAGCCCAGGGGACTTTGCCATCATCTGGCTACATTCAGAACACTGTGTTCAGTTCTGGGTGCACAGTTCAGAAGGTCACTACTATGCTGGGTGGTATCTGAAGGAGAAAAAGCAGGATAGGATGGTGAAGGTACTTAAATTCATACCATATGAGTATTAGTTATTTATCCTGGAGCAGAAAAACTCAGAGGGGACATGAGATACTTGGTTTCTTTATGCTCAAGTGCAGTCACTTAGAACAAGGATTAGCTTTGTTCTCTTGGGTTTCAGATGGTACAAGCAGGAGTAATGGGTAGAAGTTACACAGAGACAAAAATCAGCTAAGAATTAAACTGATATTTAGCAGAATGGACGACTTTGGGATGTAGTGGGTATTCCCTCTCTCTGGAGGTCATCAAAGAGAAAATGGACAACCACTTGAAGAAAAACCTCTTTCTGAGGGGTTACGATAGATGGCTACTGAAGTTCTTTCCAACTCTGCAATTCTATGATTCTGTGGTTCTTACAACTAACTCTAAACACTAAAACTACAACCTGAGTAGTAAGAAAGAATCATGAATAGAGCACTGGGCCTAGCCTCATAAAGACCTAAACTCAAATCTAGCTTCAGATACTTACTAGCTATGTGATGCTAGAAAATTCACTTAGCCTCTGAAAAACTTAACTTCCTTAAACTGTAAAATGGAGATAAGAAAAGAAGCTACATTACACAGGTATTTTAAGGATCAAAGGAGATAATATGTGTAAAGTTACTTTGCACAGTACATGGCACACAGTATGTGCCTGATGAATTTTATTCCTTTCCTTTTTCCATAAATCACACTAAACTACTTCGCTTCAGTGCAAAAAAATGTTTAAGCGTTTTCATTTTTTAATTTTTCTGTTCTTTGTCTAGACTTGTTCCATGTAAAGCATATTGAGGGGTTAGAGGCCCAAAAGTAATGCACAAACTGACATCCCCAAAAAACCAACAAACTGAAAATGAGGTTGAAGCCAAAACCAAATATTCCCCAAAGCAAGCAACCTCTAGAGATAAACAGAAGAGGAAGTGAACTAAATTAAAGAGCAAAATGGCCCAAACTTGGGGAGGTCCACACAGAGCAAGGTTGTCAAAACTTCAATGGTAATGAAGTGGGGTACAGAAAAAAGTAGCATGGGAAACTGACCCATAATTTCATTCAAGGAATAGAACATGGCATCAGCCTCATATGCCACTATTTATGCTCTTTACTTAGGTATGGGTCAAGACAATGTGCATTTATGTCATAACATCAGAAAGTTCATGAAAACATGTGTGTCTTTCCACAGCTAAAGCAAATGAATATTCCTGAAGTTACAAATTAAGAACTCACATTTATAGCAAGGAACCAAAATGGCATTGTTATGTTTTGCGCCTAAATTGAGAGGACTGATGCCATTAGAGAGAGTTTCCCTCCTGCAGATGATGACCAAAATTTGTTGCAAGAGAAAATACTGTTGCAAAATTCCCACCTAGTAGGTAAACACATGATCATACAGATGAGACTGGAGCACCATGTTCAGGAAAACAAACATTTTTCATCTACATAAATGAAGTGGTTTTGTAATTATAGTTCAACAACATTCCAGCATGAATTCTTATTATTACCTACATTCAAATATATGGAATGTCAAATCATAGCCAGCCCCTCAAAAAAAGATTTCTTAAAAGAACAGCCTTCAAAAGGTTTATTTACAGCAGCAAAATCCTAACCTAGCATAGTCTCTAAATCAGGTGTTATCCAGCCATAAAGTGTCATTGAGAGAGGATTCTGGAAAGATGGTAGAGCAGGTTAGCAAATGTCAACCTCTGCAGATTTCCCCCACATATAGAACAAATTTGCACCCCAGAGTGCACACAGACTGTTTGAAAAATCAAGAAGACTTGGGGCAGAACAGGGGTCCTCCAGGTACAACCCAAAAAGATCTGAAGAAATACCATGGACCCAAGTGAAGTACAAACACCTCTGGGTCAACTCCACAGAAATACCAAGTGGGCCCTGAGGCTAATTGGGTGTAGCTGGAGCTTCAGCAGGAACCACAGAGACTTTCTCCTCCTGGACAACGTGAGGAATCTAGGGTTTGAGTCCCAGTCCCAGAAGACTAAAGGAACCTCAGCTGATTAGGAACACTAAGCCAAGTTGTGATGCAGGCTCAGTTCTGGGTAAGAAGGAATCAGTTCATCAGCAAGTATAAAAGCAGAGGGGTAGGGATGCTGCTGGCTGCAGGCACTTGCAGGAGGGTGGAGCTTGTGATTTGGGGTCCTTGGTCAGAGCGGAGAAACAAAGAGAAAACTGAAGAAGCATCGTGTCCCCCACCCTATGAATAGAGGTGCTAACACTAATACGTCTTACTTAAAAAAATTAACTGGCAAAGAGAGAACGCCACTATAGAAACCCCACTATGGGAACAGGGAAGACCAGGGTTCATATTCAGAGAGGAGATCACTGAAGTAAAAAAAAAAAAAGAAAAAAAAAAACTTCTACCTCAAAAAGCAATGTGAAATGGCTCCCTGCCCAGAGATAATTTATAGAGCTCAAAAATGAATTTAAAAATCAAATGAAAGACACTGGGGAAAAACTAAAAACTAAAAATAAAAAAGCATCCAAGAAAAATAAAATTATGAAAAAAAGTCAACCAAATAGAAAAGAAGATACAGAAAATCTCAAAGATGAAAATTCTTTGAAAATTATAATTGGGCAAGGGGAAACCTAGTGAATCTATGAGATACCAAGAAATAACAAAACGGATTATAAAGAACAAAATAATAGAATATAATGTGAAACATCTCATAAGAAAAATGATAGATCTGAAGAACAGATCAATAAGAGAAAACATAAGAATAACTGGACTGCCTAAAAGTTGTAATGAAAAAAAGAACCTTGACACAATAATGCAAGAAATAATCCGAGAAAATTGTCCTGGAGCAACAGAACACAAGGGGAAAGTAGAAAGACAAAAAAATCTACTGATCACCACCTCAACAACATCCTTTGTAGAAGTATCTTCTACCCATGGGAACATTATTGCCAAATTTCGAAACCCCCATATCCAAAGAGAAAATTTAACAAGAAACAAGAAAAAAATTAATTCAGATAGGAGCTACAATTAGAATTGTACAGGACTTAGCAGAAGCCACAATAAAAGACTACAAATCCTGGTATCATAGCTACCAACAATCAAAGAAATAGGCCTGTGGCCAAAAAATCATATCCAGCAAAACTGTCTATAATATTGAATAAGAAAAAAAATGGACATTCAACAAACTCGCACATTTTCAGGACTTTCTATTAACTAAACCTGAATTTAATAAAAAAAATGAATATAAAAGAGCCAATATCAAAGATCAATTTCTAGGAACTCAACATGGACAAACTGTTTAATTTTTTAAATAAGGAAAACATATACTATATATTTAAGTTTGACATCAACAATAGGGTAGCTCAAAAGAAAGTCTGGAATAGAGTTAAGGTAAAAATACTAATCATCTTATATAACTGACATGCAAAGGAAGAATAGACACAGTGGCATTAGGTGGGAAGGAGGCCTCATAGTTCTGAAAAACTATTCATATTGGGAATGGGTTAGACAGACAACACTACATATATATCTTGAAGGGTATAGCACCCTCCAAAATCTATTAAAAATAAGGGGGCAGGGGAACAAGGAAGCAAAGGGTGAGGGAAGAAGACAAGGAAAAAATTCTTGGGGGTGGGGAGCTTAAGTAATAGCAAGGAGGTTAAAGAGCAGAATTAAATCGAAGAGTCAGCAGGAATAGGAAAGATATGTGTGTGTGTGTGTGTGTGTGTGTGTGTGTGTGTGTGTGTGTATCTATATAAGTAAACATAAATAAATCTTTTCTTAACTATAGCTTGCTAAGGGGTGGGAAGATAAAAGGTGAGGAAAAGAACAAAGTAAAAAATTTATGCAGCAGGGGACAAAACAATTTACAAGAAAATAAAGAAAAGATGGGCACATGAATATAATTTCTTCTACTAATATATGAAACAGTAAGTTGTTATATATTTTGAATTCTTCCTGATTTTCTGCTGGGCACTTGACAATGTTCTCTTTTGTTTTGTTTTATTTGATTTCAGTATTCCTTTTCTGTTTTTCTTTTTTCTTATTCTTTTTTAAATAGAATAATTTTTTTTAAAAGTGGCATCGAGAGGAACCTCAGAGTTCATTGCAAACCCTCAACCCAATTTATCAAAAATAAAATCTGAGTACAAAGAGAAGAAGTTATTTTATCAATATCATACAGGTAAGGAGTAGTAGAGTCAATGTCTGAATGTCATGCCTCCAATCTTGTACTTTTTTCACTTCATGATTTTGACTTGACCCTTGCCTCAATGACAGCCTTAGTAAGCCTGATGCATAGTAACACATGTGGGTCCCAACAAACACCTTCTCTCCATCTCTAGAAGGTTACAAGCACAACAGACAGGAATGTGCTAAACATGTCATCTAAAAGGGTTTTCAAGAAGGAAATGTAAAAGAAACCCATTGGATAAGAAAATAGAGATGGGTTGCCATCTCCATCAGTGGAGTAAGTACTGATGAGAATTAGAATGAACTAAGTCCTAGAGAGCATGCAAGCGCTGCACATGGTTGAAATATTATAAGCAGGTAAACGACACAATAGCAAAAACACCTAGTTACCTATGTTGGAAGCTGCCCTCATTTCTGCCACCAGGCAATCTGCACCCGGGGACTGTTTTCTGTTTGCTAGACACAGACAAAGGCACTGGGAGGGATAAAGAAAGATTCAATAAAATGGGCAAAGCAAGAATGTCTTCCCCATATAGGGATGAGTAAGAGGTTGCAAATTGAAGTTTTCAATAAGACTAGTCAATCACAAGTTTATGGGATAGATATTTACAAAAGATACAGACAAAGATCTATGGAAAAATTTAAGGATGAAATATAGGAGGAGAAAGAAGGAAAATCTCTTTTTTATTACATAAAAAAAGAAAATTGTCAAGTGCTTACAGAACTCAAATTGTCGCCACTACAATGCAAATGAGACCCAACCAATTGGTGGAGTTTTGTTTTGATTTTTTTTTTTTTGAAATTGGATGTCTAAGACTGAGTTTGTAGAAAATGTTAGGAGAGAGGTGCCAGTAAAGGAAAGTTCTTTTTCCTTGTTAAAGGCACACAGGCGGCTCCAAGATCCTGATGGTGTCTGATCTCTAGATACTTCCAGATCCTTCTACTGAGACTGAAGTGCTACTGCTGGATGGAATGAATAAGACTGCTGTCAATCCTCTACATATTCTGGAAATGAGGTCTTTCTCAGAACCTTTGAATGCAAAATTTTCCCAGTTTGTTACTTCCCTTCTAAGTTTATCTGCATTGGTTTTGTTTATACAAAAACTTTTTAACTTAATATAATCAAAATTATCTATTTTGTATTCAATAATGTACTCCAGTTCTTTATGGTCACAATTTCCTTCCTTTTCCACTGATCTTAGAGGTAAACTATCCTTTCTTCTTCTAATTTGCTTATAATATCACTCTTTATGTCTAAATCGTGACCTCTTTTTGACCTTTTCCTGGTATAGGGTATTAGGTGTGGATCAATGCCTAGTTTCTGCCATACTAATTTCTAATTTTCCCAGAAATTCTTATCAAATAGTGAGTTCTTAATCCAAAAGCTGGGATATTTGGGTTTCTCAAACAGTAGTTTACTATAGTCACTGACTATTTTGTCCTGTGAACCTAACCTGTTTCACTGATAAACTATTCTATTTCTTAGCCAGTACCAAATGGTTTTGATGACTGCTGCTTTATAACATACTTTTAGGTCTGCTATAGCTAAGCCACCTTTATTTGCAATTTTTTTATTAATTCCCTTGAAATTTTTGACCTTTTGTTCTTCCAGATGAAATTTGTCAACATTTTTTCTAGCTCTGTAAAATAATTTCTTGGGAGTTTGATGGGTATGCATTGAAAAAGTAGATTAATTTAGGTAGTATTGTCATTTTTATTATATTCATTCGGCCTAACCATGAGCACTTGATATTAACGTTTTGTCATTGTATTCATATAGTTCCTGACTTTGCCTTGGCAGGTAGATTCCCAAATATTTTATATTATCTACACTTATTTTAAATGAAATTTCTCTTGTATTTCTTGCTGCTAGATTTGGTTGGTAATATATAAAAATGCTGATGATTTATGTGGATTTATTTTGTATCCTGAAACTTTGCTAAAGTTGTAGATTGTTTCTAGTAGTTTTTTTAGGTGAATCTCTAGCGTTCTCTAAGCATACCATCATATCATCTGCAAAGAATAATAATTTGGTTTCCTCATTGCCTACTCTAATTCCATTAAACTCGTTTTCTTCTGTTATTACCAAAGCTAACATTTCTAATACAATACTGAATAATAATGGTGATAGTGGGCAACCTTGTTTCACCACTGATCTTATCAGGAGTGATTCTAGTTTTCTCCATTACATATGATGCTTGCTGATAACTTTAAATAGATGCTACTGATCATTTTAAGGAAAACTCCATTTATTCTTATAATCTCTAGGGTTTTTAATAGGAATGGGTGTTGGATTTTGTCAAATGCTTTTTCTACATCTATTGATATAATCATATAATTTGTTAGTTTAGTTATTGATATACTCAATTTTGCTAATAGTTTTCCTAATATTCTCCTTCAAGATGCAATTCAAGCACTACCTTCTATTTATTATCTTCCCTAATCTGCCCAAATACTTTGGATACTCTTTATGTTTCTTCAAAATATATTTATACATGTACTTAGTATCTATCTCATTTAAAATATAAGTTCTCCAAGATAGAAGAATGTTGCATTTTTATTAGTACACTTATCATGTAGGACAGTGCCTAAATAAATGCTTGTTGATGGAGCAACTGATTTAGACCTCTTAATTAGATTTGGGCAAATACAAGATATAGCCCAAACAATCTTAACATCTATATAGGTATAGTCTAGCCTAATAAGCAAAATAAGAAGAAAGGGAACAAAAATTCATCATTCAAAATTTTCCCTGAGAATATTTTCCCCTGAGGTAATTGGGGTTAAGTGACTTGCTCAGGGTCACACAGCTACAAAGTATTAAGTGTCTGAGGCCAGATTTGAACCCAGGTCCTCCTGACTTCAGGGCCAGTGCTCTATTCACTGTGCCATCTAGCTGCCCCAGAATAATCTGTTTTAATAGCTAAAAAAAAATTAGGAACTGTTTCTTCAATGAAATGAATGAAAACTATAAATTAATTAAAACATTAAGGCAGAAAATTTCATGATTCAAATCATAAAATATAATTTTTATGCAATAAAAAGGTCCTCTAAGGTCCAGATGAGAGGTCCAAAGGCTTAAACAAGAAGGACCAGATACTATGGAATAGTTAATGTGTCTTACTCACCCCTTGGTTGGAAAACTAATCTTAAGATTACATAGAGAGAAAGACTATTATTAAAAGGACCTGGTCAAATGTTATAGCTCTCATCTGTCTGTTCCCACCAGGGCTCCAAACACATACAACCCAGGGGTGAAGGGGAACAAAAAAAAAGGGAGAGGAAGCAAGGAACTGTAGTGCAATGGATCAGAGACCTCCATAAGAAAATATTAGCCAAATGCTTTGATTACATAGTTTTACTTAATTCTATGAAAGTGAACCAAAAGTCTTTTTTTTTATTTCGAATTTTATGCTAAGAAACCTTCTAAAATGTAAGATCATTTTCCTTCCTTGCTTGGTAAACACTATCCCTTTTCTCCTCCCTTGATATTAGAAATGACAAACTACTCCAGTATCTTTACCAAGACAATTTTAGATAATGTCCTAAAGAGTCAGACAGAAGTGAAACAACTCAACAACAACAACATATATTCAGCATGTTTACACACATGCACACACACACATGGTAAACCCTTTGAAGGTGACAGGCATTTTTCATTATTCTTAGTAACTCCATCATCTAAGAGTTTGATTGCATACTGCCTGGACTTAATAAATGCTTGTTACATATTTTCTTCTCTACTTTCTCTTTCAAAAAGTAAAGGGGGGGGGAGGGGGAGGCAAAGCCAAGATGGCGAGCAGAACACATGCTTCATTCTAAGCTCCCCTTCTACCCTCACTACTAATTACTAAATTCAGCCTCTGAAATAGTGCTTGACTGGTAAAATTCACGAAAATTGGGAGTACAATAAATTATAAGCTGAAGATCACCAAAAAAGATTTGTTCTGATAGGACTGGAGAAGGCCAGCACAGACAGAGGGGCAGAACATGGAGGCTAGCACACTGAGCAGACAAGGGATGGTTGGAGAATTTTCAAGGAAGACTCTACCACAGTTGGCTGCTCTGCTTTACTTACAAAACAACATATCAGCACAGAAGTTACATAAACACCAAAGGTAGAGTGAACTCCAAAAAATGCCAGAATTTAACAGGACCTGGCCATACCCACCAAGCACCGGGAGTGACTCAGCACAGACCACAGAACAGCTGTGTAGCCATATTCTGCAGGGGAGAGGGGCTTTTGCCCAGGCAGCCACACTTCTGCATGGGGGAGGTAGCGCTCTACCCGGGACAGTGGAACTTCCACATCAGGGATCTTCACAGGGCACTTCTGCAGCTCAGCTGCTCTTTGCAGGCTATTTGCAGGACAGCAACTGTCCATCTATCTATCTGTGCTCTGTAGAGGAAGCTGGTAACCTCCTTACCCTAAAGGCAGATCCTAAGGACTTCTTAAAAAATGAGTAAAAAAGTCAAGCAAACTCTAACTATTGATAGCTTCTATACAGAAAAAGAGCAGGTTTCCAACCCCAAATAGACTAATAGCAGACAGTCTCCAGACAAAACCCTAAAGAGGGATGTAACCTGATCCCCATCACCCAAGGCTCTCCTAGAAGAAATTATAAAAGATCTTAAAAGAGAGCTAGAAGAAAAATGGGTAAAGGGAAGAGAAGCTCTACAAGAGAATACAGAAAAGGCATATAACTCATTAAAAGAAAATTTTGATAAAGTGAAAAAAGAAAACAACTTCCTGAAATGTGAATTGAAAAATGTAAAGAACTCCCAGGGAAACAGAATTTGTGAACTGGAAAAGATAAAGAACTTTCAGGAAAGTAGGATGTATGAACTGAAAAAAGAAAATAACTTAGTAAAAAAAAATTAGTGAAATGGAAAAAAAATTCCATAGAACAAAACAACTCATTTAAAAACTCAATTGGACATATACTAAAAGAATTTTTTAAAAAAAAGCTAATGAAGAAAATAACTCATAAAAAATCAGAAGTGAACAAATAGAAATGAATGATTCATTGAGACATCAAGAATCAGTCAAGCAAAACCAAAAAAAATGAAAAAAATAAAAAAATGTTCAATATCTACTTGGAAAAACAACAGACCTGGAAAATAGATCTAGGAGAAATAATCTGAGGACTACTGGACTTCCTGAAAATTATGATGAAAAAAAGAACCTAGATACTATTTTACAGGAAATCATCAAAGAGAACTGCCCAGATGTAATAGAATCAGAAGGTAAAATAAGCACTGAAAGAATTCATCGAACACCTTCTGAAAGAGACCCCAAAATAAAAACTCCAAGAAATATTGTGGCTAAATTTCAGAACTATCAGACTAAGGAAAAAAAATTACATTTGGCCAGTAAAAAACAATTCAAATAGGAAGGAGCCACAATAAGAATCACTCAGTATCTAGCTGCTTCCACATTAAAGGATGAAAGGGCCTGGAATCTGATATTCCAAAAGGCAAAAGAACTTGGAATGCAGCCAAGAATAAACTATCCAGCTAAGCTGAGCATTTTCTTCCAGGGAAGAATATGGACATTCAATGAAACAGGTGAATTCCATTTATTCCTAATGAAAAAAAAAACAGCTAAATAAAAAAATTGACCTCCAAATACAGCACTGAAGAGAAGCATTAAAGATAAAAAGAACTCCTGAGAACTATATTTCTGTTATGGGTATACATAGAGAGAATGTGTATAATTTGATTTTACTGTTATAACACAAAAAAGGGAAGTAAAAGTGGAAAGGGGATAGTATCAAAAAAAGGAAAAAGTGGAGATAAAAAGAGAAAAATTATATCCCACGAAGAGGCAAAGGAAACCTATCATATCTGAGGGAATTTATGGAGGGGGAGGAACATTGTGTGAATCTTACTCTCATCAGATTTGGCTCAAAAAGAAAATATTAGACATATTTTGCTTACAGAGAAATTTCTCTCACCTCATTAAAAAGTGAGAGAGGAAAAGGGAAAAGGAAAAGAGTAATAAGGGAAAGTTACAAGAAAGAAGAAGGGACTCAAAGGGGTAGGAGGGATTCTAAAAAGGGAGAGCTGCGTGAGGCAAGTGGTACCCATAAGTTTAATACTGTGGAGGGAGGTAAGGGGGGAAAGAAAAAGTAAAGCACAATCTGGGGACAATAAGATGGCAGGAAATACAGAATTAGTAGTTTTAACCATAAATGTGAATGGGATGAACTCTCCCATAAAGTAGACTGGATCAAAAGCCAGAACCTTACAATATGTTGGTTATAGGAAGCATAGTTAATGCACAGTGATACATACAGAGTAAAGGTAAAAGGCTGGAGTAGAATCTATTACACTTCAGGTAAAGTCAAAAAAGCAGGGGTAGCCATCTTTATCTCAGATCAACCAAAAGCAAAAATTGATCTAATTAAAAGAGATAAGGAAGGAAACTATATCTTGCTAAAGGGTAGCATAGATAATGAAGCAATATCAATCCTAAACATATATGCACCAAGTGGTATAGCATTTAGCTTCCTAAAGGAGAAGTTAAGAGAGCTGCAAGAAGAAATAGACAGCAAAACTATAATACTGGGAGATCTCAACCTTGCACTCTCAGAATTAGATACATCAAACCACAAAAAAATTAGAAAGAAGTTAAAGAGGTATATAGAATATAGAAAAGTTAGGTATGATAGATCTTTGGAAAAAACTGAATGGAGAAAGAAAGGAGTACACTTTCTTCTCAGCAGTTCATTATATACATATATAATATATATGTTATATACATATATAATATATATTATATACAAAAACTGACCATATATTAGGACATAAAGACCTCAAAACTAAATGCAGAAAGCAGAAATAGTAAATGCATTCTTTTCAGATCACGATGCAATAAAAATTGCATTCAACAAAAAGCTGGGGTAAATAGACCAAAAAGTAATTGGAAACTAAATAAGCTCATCCTAAAGAATGAGTGAATGAAACAGCAAATCATAGACACAATTGATAATTTCACCCAAGAGAATGACAACAATGAGACAACATACCAAAATCTGTGGGATGCAGCCAAAGTGGTAGCAAGGGGGAATTTTATATCTTTAGAGGCTTACTTGAATAAAACAAAGAAAGAAAAGATCAATGAATTGGGCTTGCAACTTAAAAAAGCTAGGGAAAGGGCAAATTAAAAGCCCCCAATCAAATGCTAAACTTGAAATTCTAAAATTAAAAGGAGAAATTAATAAATATTGAAAGTTTAAAAATCCTATTGTATTAATAAACAAAACTAAGAGTTGGTTTTATGAAAAACCAACCAAATAGATAAACCCTTAGTAAATCCCATTACAAAAAGGAAAGAGGAAAATTAAATTGTTAATCTTAAAAATCAAAGGGGAAAAGTTTCAAAAATTAGAGCAATAATTAGGAGTTACTTTGCCTAACTTTATGCCAATAAATTTGATAACCTAAGTGAAATAGATGACTACCTTCAAAAATATTGGCTTCTCAGATTAACAGAGGAGGAAGTAAATTGCTTAAACAGTCCCATTTCAGAAAAAGAAACAGAACAAGCTATTAATCAACTCCCTAAGAAAAAATTCCCAGGACTAGATGGATTTACATGTGAATTCTACCAAACATTTAAAGAACAGTTAACTCCAATGTTATATAAACTATTTGAAAAAAAATAGGGAATGAAGGACTCCTACCAAATTTCTTTTATGACATAGACATGGTACTGATACCTAAATGGAGTAGGTTGAAAACAGAGAAACAAAATTATAGACCAATCTCCCTAATGAATATTGATGCAAGAATCTTAAATAAAATATTAGCAAAAAGATTACAGAAAATCATCCCTATGACCAAATAGGATTTACACCAGGAATGTAGGGCTGGTTCAATATTAGGAAAAGTATTAGCATTATTGATTATATCAATAACCAAATTTACAAAAACCATATGATCATCTCAATAAATGTAGAAAAAGCATTTGATAAAATCCAACATCCATTCCTATTAAAAACACTTGAGAGTATAGGAATAAATGAACTTTTCCTTAAAATAGTCAGGAGCATGTATTTAAAACCATCAGTAAGCATCATACGTAATGGGGATAAATTGGAACCATTCTGAATAAGATCAGGAGTGAAAAAAAGGTGGCCCACTATCACCATTACTAATCAGTGTTGTATTAGAAATGCTAGCTTTGGCAATAAGAATTGAGGAAGAGATTAAAGGAATTAGAGTAGGTAATGAGGAAACTAAATTATTGCTCTTTGCAGATGATATGATGGTATACTTAGAGAATACAAGAGATTCTACTAAAAAGCTATTAGAAATAATCCACAATTTAGTAAAGTTGCAGAATACAAAATAAACACACATAAATCATCATTCTTATATATCACTAACAAAATCCAACAGCAAGAGATACAAAGAGAAATTCCATTTAAAGTAACTGACAATAGTATAAAATATTTGAAAATCTCTCTGCCAAGGAAAAGTCAGGAACTTTATGAACAAAACTATAAAACACTTTCCCACACAAATAAAGTCAGATCTATCCACCTGGAAAAATATTAAAGTGCTCTTGGATAGGTTGAGCAAATAGAATAAAGATGACAATACTACCTAAACTAATCTATTTATTTAGTGCTATACCAATCAGACTTCCCAAAAACTATATTAATGACCTAGAAAAAATAACAACAAAATTCATCTGGAAGAACAAAAGGTCAAGAGTTTCAAGGGAACTAATGAAAGGAAAATAAAATGAAGGTGGTCTTGCTATACCAGATCTGAAACTATATTATAAAACAGCAGTCACCAAAACCATTTGATATTAGCTAAGAAACAGACTAGATGATTGGTGGAATATGTTAGGTTCACAGGACAAAATAGTCAATAACTTTAATAATCTAGTGTTTGACAAACCCAAAGACTCCAGCTTTTGAGAAAAGAATTCACTGTTTGACAAAATCTGATGGGAAAATTGGAAATTAGTATGGCAGAAACTAGGCAGTGACCCACACTTAACACCTTACACCAAGATAAGGTCAAAATGGGTTCATGATCTAGACATAAAGAATAAGATTATAAATAAATTAGAAGAACATACGATAGTTTACCTCTCAGACCTGTGGAAGAAGAAGGAATTTGTGACCAAAAAAGAACTAGAGACCATTATCTATCACAAAATAGAAAATTTTGATTATATCAAATTGAAAAGCTTCTGTAGAAACAAAACTAATGCAGACAAGATCAGAAGGGAAACAGTAAACTGGGAAAACATTTTTACAGTCAAAGGTTCTGAAAAAGGCATCATTTCCAAAATATATAGAGAAATGACTCTGATTTATAAGAAATCAAGCCATTCTCCAATTGGTAAATGGTCAAAGGATATGAATAGACAATTCTCAGATGAAGAAATTGAAACTATTTCTAGCCATATGAAAAGATGCTCCAACTCATTATTCATCAAAGAAATGCAAATTAAGACAACTCTGAGATACTTCACTCCTGTCAGATTGGCTAGAATAACAGGGAAAGATAATGCGGAATGTTGGAGGGGATGTGGGAAAACTGGGACACAGATGCATTGTTGGTGGAATTGTGAATACATCCAACCATTCTGGAGAGCGATTTGGAACTATGCTCAATATCAAACTGTGCATACCCTTTGATCTAGCAGTGTTACTACTGGGCTCATATCCCAAAGAGATCTTAAAGAAGGGAAAGGGACCTGTTTGTGCCAAAATGCTTGTGGCAGCCCTGTTTGTAGTGGCTAGAAACTGGAAATTGAAGGGATGCCCCAAATTGAATGGATGAATAAGTTGTGGTATATTAATATTATGGAATATTATTGTTCTGTAATAAATGACCAGCAGTAACATTTTAGAAAGGACTGGAGAGACTTACAAGAACTGATGCTGAGTGAAATGAACAGGACAAGGAGATCATTATATACTTCAACAACAGTACTTATATGATGACGTTTTTTGATGGATATGGCTCTCTTCAACAATGAGATGAACCAAATCAGTTCCATTTGTTCAATAATGAATAGAACCAGCTACAGCCAGCGAAAGAAGTCTGGGAAATGAGTGTGAACCACTACATAGCATTTCCAATCCCTCTGTTTTTATCTGCTTGCATTTTTGATTTTCTTCTTAGGTTAATTTTTACCTTATTTCAAAGTCCAATTCTTCTTGTCCAGCAAAATAACTATGGACATACATACATATATTGTATTTAACATATTTAACATGCATTGGTCTACCTGCCATGTAGAGGAGCAGGTGGGGGGAAGGAGGGGAAAAGTTGCAACAGAAGGCTTTGCAAGGGTTAATGCTGAAAAATTACCCATGCATATATCTTGTAAATAAAAAGCTATAACAAAAAAGTAATGTTGGAAATTTACAATCTTCAAGACAGTAGTGATTATTTTATAGGGGGTCTGTGTGTATATGTGTTTGTATGTGTAAAATCACTATACATTTTTGAAAATACAGAACATGATTCTGATAAAACTAAGAAATCAGCAGACTTCATCATACAGCCACTTTAAAGACCTAATCATTACTTCTATGCCCCTAAAAAGGTTCTGTGGTAGGCAGAGTAAAAATTACAAGCAGCCATTGTTTTGAAACCTTGTTGTTTTTTGCTAAAGTAATGACAATAATATTATACATCAGATTCAGGATTAATGCTGGGGACTTCAAAAATATTTTCCATAATTTTAAAATTCAGGGCTTTCCCATTTTGAATTAAATATCATCATGTAATAGCAGCGGCCTCAAGCTCTGCTTTCTCTGGAGTTACCCAAATAGCTATTGGCAATTCACATGTCTTATTATTAAAGTAACGGGGTATTGTGAACAGTGCTAAGGTATATTTATGTACGGTCTGTGCTGAATAGTTTATCGCAAGCTTTCAATGAATTATTTTATTGTAGTGAATTTATCATAACAAGTTATTTATTACATGTTCTGTTATTCGTGTTCCTGCTCAGTGAAAAATAATTTCTATTTCCATGACATTTACTTGTTGATAGTATTTTTTATAACCTTGCATTTTTGCTCTACTATTCATTTTTAGCCATGACGAGCGGTGATTTAAAGATTTTACAACAGCTTCCTAAGGTTTATGCACAGTGAATCATAATACTGGCAACTGTCTCCTCGTACGTAAGGTCAACAGGAGAATGAAAAGGTTTTACCATTATTACAAATTTTGGAATTAAACATAAATAGCAAAAAAAATAAACAATTTTGTCCAAGCTTTAAAACAGTAAGACATGCACACGTACTTATTCATTTGAACAAAAATGAAATTTTCATTGGCTTATATCTATCAGAAAGAGATAAATCCAGTTCCCAGACAGCAGGCTACAGTGGATGACAATCAGTATCTCCTATTCCTATTCATTTAGCTATGCCTGCCTTGTTATTCAAGTAGAGTGCTCTAAAGGAAGCAATTTTTACCTCAGTTCTATCTCTCTTTATCAAAATGGTTGACTATCTAGAAATTCATATTGCCCTACATTAGCGGGAACCAGAGTTACCTAGACCAGTCCCAGTTATAATTCTGATTTATTCTCAAGAATAACCTTAGGTATAGTATCATTACCATACATTATCTACTTTGAAGGTAATAGAGTTAGGAAACCTGTATGAAATAGGATCACAAGCTTGAAACTCCTGGTTTTTTTTCTAGATCAGGGGTCTCCACTTGAAATCCAATAATATAAAAAGTATGTATCTATGTATGATGAATATATGGATGTATGAATATATGTATGTATGTATATAGCATACCTATATTTCAATATAATCAATTTCCTTTGTAATCTTAATTTATTTATTTAAAAACATTATTTTTTAGAAGAAATCCATAGGCTACCCCAGAATGAACAAGAAGTTCATGACAAAAAAATTTTAAAATCTCTATTCTACACTATGGATAAGTCAGATAGGAACAAAGGATAGCAAAAGGACAGTGGGAATCTAGGGAGAGGGGCCCCAAAAGACAGGAGAGGTGGGAATTGGGAGGGCACCAAAGACACCTGCAGTTTGGCCTAGAAACTTGCTGGCAAAATTTACCTTGTGCTACTGGAGATGCTTTCTCACAGGCATCTGCACATGTATCAGTATGCCTTTAAGTAGCCACTACAGGAAAATGACATTGCCAAACTGCAGGGATTGTGGGGGAAAGATCATATTTGGTTTTAAATACTCCAATCTCAGTCTCTAGGAAATCCAGGTGTTCCAATGAAATGATGTATGGAAGACTGCTTTGAAAACTATATACTGCTGTTTATTTGTAAGTAATTAGAATCATTATTAATTACATGCTTCTCGTTGATTTTGCAATTTCCTCTTGAAAAAAGAGAGCACTGTACATTAAATTGACAAAGGTGAGCTTAGAGACACAATTAATCAACAAACAAATCAATAAATATTCATTATCTATCTAGTGGTTTTAGAGCCTTGTAAGAGGTTCTGGGGAGAGGTTCAAATTTTATATGAGATACAATGACCAGAAGATACAAAATAAAAAGCATGAGAAAAATGTGCTACTCTCTAAGACACTAGAACTCTCAGTAACCCAAATGGTATTCATTTGAAACAATGTGAACTTTTACAAAGTCAAGACACACTCTCCCCAAAGGCTTACATATGTGAAACTCAGTATAATAACTGCGTGACAGTTATTCAGCCAAATGAAATCCAACAAATTTTAGGTACCTACTATGTGTGACATAACACTTCAGGAACTGGGGACACGCAGCAAAAACAGTCCTTGTTCTCATGTAGCTACAATATGGGAGGTGACCAGGGAAGCAGTTGAAACTATTACAGAAATAAGTGTATAGAAGATGACACACAGAAACAGAAAGAAACAGAGAGAAGAGAGAGAAGAAACAAAGACAAAGAGAGACAGAGTGAGAGAGACATATGGGGGTGGAGAACAACAACACCAACAACAAGGGAAAACAGAGAAGGAATGAAAGAGAAAGAAGGAAGAGAAGACAGAGAGAGAGGAGAAAAAAGGAGGAGGAAGGAGGAGGAGAGAGAGACAATTAAACAGAGACAGAGACAAAGAGAAAGGAAAGAGAGAGAGAGACACAGAGAGAGAGGAGAGAAAGAAAAGAGAAAGAAACACAGAGGAAAGAGACAGAGAGACAGAAAGATACACACATAGAGAAATAGGCAGAGACAGAGAATAGAGAGATAGATAAAAGAGTAAGACAAAGAGCAGAGAGCCAGGAAAGAGTGAGAGAGACAGGGAGAAAAATGGAGAGACCAAAGATAAAGAGACAGAAAGAAAAAAGAGAGAGACAATGAGACAGAGAAGAGAAAGACAGACAGAGACAAAAAGAGAGTAGATTGCCAGAGAGATCCAGAGAGTGAGAGAGCAAGAGAGAGGGAGGAGGAGGAAAAGAGAAACAGAGAAATAGAGAAATACAGAGAGAAATAAAGAGAAACAGAGACACAGAGTGGGGAGGGAGAAAGGGAAAGAGAGACCGTGAGACAGAGACATGGAAGATAGAGCATATGGAGAGGGGAGAAAGGCTAGAGAGAGAGGAAAAGGAGAGAGACACACACAGAGAGAATAGAGAATGAGAGACAGAGACAGAGAGAGGGGGAGGAGTGGAGAAGAGGCAGAGACACAGAAATGACAACAAAGATTGTCACAGAGGAGATCTCATCCTTTAGTTTAGCCTTGAAAGAAGTTTAAGGTTCTAGGAGATGGTAGTGAGTAGGAAGTATTCTAGGCATACTCCTAGGATCTTTACTCTTTTTCATGTGGGCACCCTCAGAAAAGACCATCTTAGTTTGGAGTACTCTGAGTCAACATCTGCTCAAACCTTTAGACCCCATGCTACACCAGGGCAAATTTTCATTTAAATGAAAATTTTCATTAAATAGCATAGCAACACAAAAGAAAAGAGAACTGTTTTCTCTCCTAACCATGGGAGAACACCATGTAGAAAGTACACATGGCCAGAGAAAATGCATGGAGAGCCCATAGACAGGGTCCACGAGCAGGCAGAAAACATGTACAACAGGGTCTATTCAATGAATTTAAGTAGCTTGGTCATTTATAAGCTACGCATGAAGGAGACACACTACAAAAACCCACTCGGAGCATCTCACACTTCTGCTTTGGTTGGGTTTCTATTGTCCTCTGCCCATGTCATCACAATCTCACCATTGCTTTCTGTAAGGAGAGTATGCTAGGAGCATATAATCCCTAATAGCTTCCTGGATTCATCTGTTCAGAATCTTCTCCCCATTATTTTCTGCTGGAATACAATGTCTACAAAGTCTCTCCCCAACTGAAACCAAGAGTTCTTTAGTCCTATCTACAAGTTATAAGTAATTTTATATAGCTAAGGGATCTACTGAACAAAAGCCAGAGTTTCCATTCATCTACCAAATTGGAAAGTTTTTGAATATAGGTCCCATGAGGGATTATGTACCTGTTGTTTGAGGATAAAACTAATAATAAGGTTATTTAAAAGGCAAGGAATATCTTCAACCATAAAACTTCTTCAAGACCACCTAGAGTTGAGATATGTTGATGGAAACAATACCCACAACAGTGAAATTATAGTTTTTTCAATATTAAGTACCTCATTTATTTGCTAAAATGCATTACAAATTATAATCAATGAAGGTACATTGAAGATAACAATAAAAACCCAATTGAAAACCAAATAACTCACAATTACAGGTGACTTCAGGACAACAATGAAATAACATACCAAAATTTGGCAGATATAACCAAAGAAGTTTAAAATTTTAAACTCTGAAGTCTGATCAACAAAAGGCATTCAGAACAGATCAACAAATTGGACATATAACTAAAAATCTAGAAAATCAGCAAATCAAAAAGCCTCAACTAAATAACAAAATGGAAAATTTTAAAATCAAAGGTATTAACAAAATTGAAAACAAAAATATAAAACTATTGAATTAGTAAACTAAATTAGGAGCTGGATTGTGAGGGAAAATAATAAAATAGATAAATCATTACCCAATTTTAATAAAGAACTGGATTTTTTATTAAAGCTTTTTATTTACAAAACATATGCATATGTAATGGGCTGAGGCTTGAGTTGATGCACTTAGGTCGCAAGCACGTGAGGCTAAATAGTAATTGGACCATACTCTATTAATATATATGCTTGGAGAAAGAATGGCCCCCGCCCACTCTCTGTGCAAGTCCTGATGTGTTGTATAGGAAATGAGGATTTTGGTGGGTGGAGGCAGAGGGGCAGGAGGAGAGGCAGAGAGAGACTGCTGACTGGGTTCTGCTCTGGTGGCTTCTGGTCTCATGGCTTTTGGTCTGGCTAGCTTCTTGACTCAGCTACACACACGAATTCCCCTTTACCTCCGACCCTTCTTCACCTCTACTGAGAATAAAGATTGAAGATTTTCTCTTAACCTGAATTCCTGACTCTGGCTGATTTTAAAATACGCAGTCATCACATGCATGGGTAATTTTTTCAATATTGACCCTTGCAAAACCTTTTGTTCCAAATTTCCCCCTCCTTCTCCCTACTCCCTCCCCTACCTGGCAAGTAGTTCAATACATGTTAAATCCAATATATGTATACATAGTTATACAGTTATCTTGCTGTACAAGAAAAAGCAGATCAAGAAGGAAGAAAAAGAAAAAACTGAGAAAGAAAACAAAATGCAAGCAAATAACAATAGAAAAAGTGAAAAAATGCTATGTTGTGTTCCACAATCTGCTCCCACGGTTCTCTCTCTGGGTATAGAAGGCTCTCTTCATCACTGGACGAGTGGAACTGGTCTGAATCCTCTCATTGTTGAAGAGAGTCACGTCCATCAGAACTGATCATCGTATAGTCTTGTTGTTGCCATGTATAATGATCTCCTGGTTCTGCTCATTTCACTTAGCATCAGTTCATATAGGTCTCTCCAAGCCTCTGAAATAATCCTGCTGGTTGTTTCTTAGAAATTACAGTTTTTTTAAATACTGAAGTACACACTTCATACCACTCAGATTGACTAAGAAAAGAGGAAAAGATAATTATAACTATTGAAGGGGATATATGAAAACTGGGACACTAATGTATTATTGGTGGAGCTGTGAAGTGGTTCAATCATTCTGGAGAGCAATTTAGAACTATGCTCAAAGAGCTATAAAACTGCTATGACCCAGCAATGGACCTATATCCCAAAGAAATCATAAAAAGGGAAAACAACCCACATATGCAAAAATGTTCTTTTTGCAGTGGCAAAGAACTGGAAACTGAGTGGATATCCATCACTTGAGGAATTGCTGAGTAAGTTATGGTATATTAATATGATGGAATGTTATTGTTCTATAAGAACAATATAGTCTTCTTGAGCTATATTGTTGAGCTTGTTGAGGAGGCTGATTTCAGAAAAACCTGGAAAGACTTATGTGAACTGATGCTGAGAAAAGTAAGCAGAACCAAGAGAATGTTGTACACAGTAACAACAAGATTATGTGGTGATCAGTTGTGATGGACTTGGCTCTTTTCAACAGTGAGGTGATTCAAGGTAATTTCAATAGACTTAGGATAGAAAATGCCCATGTAAATGCAGAGAGAAAACTATGGAGACCAAAATGGATCAAATACGATGGTATTTTGACGTTTTTGTTGTTTGTTTACTTGCTTTTTTTCTTTCTCAAGGTTTTTGTCCTTTCTGATATGATTTTCTTGTGCATGACAAATATGGAAATATGTTTAGAAGAAATCATGCTTAACCTATATTGGATGCTTTGCTGTCTTGTGGGGGAAGGTAGGGATAAAAATTTGAAACAAGGTTTTGCAAACATGAATGATGAAAATGATGAAAATTATCTTTGCAAGTATTTGAAAAAATAAAATACTATTAAAAATGAATAAATATTAAAGTACAGTAAATTATATTTGGTAGTTTTTATAGGGAGATTCCAGTAGATAAAGCAGTTTGAATTATATAAACATATATATATATATATATATATATATATATATATATGTATGTATACAATGTATACAATGAAGAACTGTGAATCATTTAACAATTCTTAGCAATATCCAACATAAATCCAAAGTATTCATGATGAATCCTGCTATCTGCCTCCAGAAAAAGAACTGATATTGTCTGAATACAGAATGAAGCATGCTATTTTTTACTTTCTTTTTTTCAAGCTTTTTTGTATAAAATTACCAATATAGAATATTTCACAAGATTGTACATGTATAAGCCATATTGGATTGCTTGCCATTTCAGGAAGGGGAAAGGGGAAAAAGAGGGAAATAGATTGCATCTGGAACTCAAAATTTTAAAAAGTGTTAGAGTATTTTAACATGTAATTATGGAAAAATAAAATATTATTAACATAATATTCTGAAAAGAAGTCAATGTGCAATACCAGACTGCCAAAGAATCCATGACACTAAAAAGGTTAAGAACCCTATTGTTATACAGCAAAGCTGGATGACAACAGAGGCTATGTCTTACACAATTGTTTTATTTCCGCCAGCATGCACAAAGTAGGCTATCTATGTAAATGTTTTGTGAATTTAATTCTGACCCATAACTGTTCTAAAACTATATTCTCCTTTATAGGACTGATGACAACTTTTACACTGGCTAAATAACTTCATAAAACATATGATGCTTCTGATTCTGTTTGTACTGAATCCCTAGAATTAAAGAAACTAAAAATACAACCATGCCTGAAACAATAACAGTCATCATGACAATCCATTCAACCTTGGTGAAAAATAAACTCCCACAATGCTCCTTTTTTGTTACCAGAAAAAACTAGGTGCTTCTCAAATGAAAAAACCATGCTGAATAAAATATATTCCTCTCCACCATCACAGAACATATACACATACATATAAACAATGACAGTTGGTACATATACATGTATATAGGTATCTATATCTATAGATATAGATATATATGCATGTATATATGCATCTATGTGTAGATACATATATGCATACTTATGTATGTATAGTTTTAGGCTCCAATTCTACTGCATTGAAATGGTTAGGACATGAGGTCTTCCATATAAGACATTTTTAAGTAACTAACCTTAAAATTAATGATAGAAATATAAAACCTATATTTCCCTATCTTTTAAAAAGAGTATAATTAATGTTTTACAGATAAGCAAGACACATATCATCAATGTCACCTACTGTGTTGTAATATCATTGCCTTCTCTCTAATACCTTTGGGGATTACACAGGTATAGGAAACAGACTCAGACTGCTTTATAGGTGATTGTACTTTGTCTTTCTTCATTATATCCGTTATTTCTCTGAACTGTTGTTTCTAACGTTCTTCCTACTTACAACAAAGAAGAAAAGAAAATGTGTTGACTCAATTACATTTAGTGTACATTTCTATATCAACGGGCTTTGGTATCCAGAAAGAAGCATCACTTTTCTATATAAAAATGCATGAGCTTTATGATAGTCATTTTCTCTATTTAGAAGCTTTTTTTCACTTCTTTCATGTTTCCCATGGCTAAGTTGAAATAGCTGAATGACAGACAAATGGGAAAGTTATTGCACTGTACTCATCAAATGCGATCCATTAAAATAACGTCAACTACAAAATCTGAAATCGCTTATGCAAATAATTATAGTGTTTCTAATATGGGCATGATTGTTTCCTTTTGGAGAGTTAAAGCAGAATAAGACCCCTGAATTACTCAGTTATATAATGAGTTGTTCAGATGGGTAAATGGAAATATGAATGTAGTCTAAACCTCATAAGCAGCCAGCTAATTTCATATGTTCCCTGGACACATTATTGTTCAGATTGGATCTCTAAACCCTAACTATAGATTTTGACAATGCATACTTTTGGTTACATGGAGAATGAATGGTTCCCAATAAGCCATTAATACCAATTTTTAGAAAAAAACAACTCAAATTGCAAAACATGTATGCAACAGAGAACAGTTGCATTTCTTTGATATGAACAGTATGGACCTTTTCTTCTTATTTAAGGATAAGAGATGTGAAACCTAAAAAAATTATTGTTCACTCTTGGGTTCCTCACTGTGTATTCTGATTTAGCATGCTTCCACCAGATTGCAGAGAGAAGTTTTGATTTTCAGGGAGAAACTAATCAAAGTTAAAACAATTCTTGTTATTAATGCATTGAAAAAATGGTTTGAGATTCAATCATGTTTGATCATTAATGAAATGATCATATCATTTATTACATAAACTGGATTCTACTGATAACATGATCCTCTGAAGATCAAAATGGCAAATTCAGGAACTTAATTAGAGATTTGAAAAATGAACCTTCCTTCTTTTTTAGCTTTGGAGTCAATGATAAACCACTTGTAAATGTCAGAAATAAGGATTCTTATAGCTTCCAATATTAGTATACTTTAAAGTTAGGTATTTCTACTCTATCAATTGAATAGAAAATGCCAAATACACAATCTTTTTCAAAAACAATCTACCATTATGTGAAATGATCCAGATATTCTGGGGAGCAATGTAAAACTATGCCCAAAGGGCTATAAAGCTGCATACCCTTTGATCCAGCAGTGTCACTACTGAATCTATATCCCAAAGAGATCATAAAAGAGGGAAAAGGACCTGCATGAGCAAAAATGGTTGTAGAAGCTCTTTTTCTGATAGCAAGGAATTGGAAATTGAATGGATGCCCATCAATTGGGGAATGGCTGAACAAGTTGTGGTACATGAATGTAACAGAATATTATTTTTCTATAAGAAATGAAGAGTGGGCTTATTTCAGAAAAGCCTGGAAAAACTTATATGAACTGATGCTGAGTAAAGTAAACAGAACCAGGAGCGCATTGTACATAGTAACAGCAAGATTGTGTGATGTTCAGTTATGACAGACTTAGCAATACAGTTATTCGAGACAATTCCAATAGACTTGGAATGGAAAATGCCATCTGCATCCAAAGAAAGAACTATGGCGACTAAGTACAGATTGAAGCATACTGTTTTCAATTTTTTTGTTTTTTCTTTCTCATGATTTTTCTCTTTTGTTCTGATTCCTCTTTCACAACATAACTAATGTAGAAATATGTTTAACATGATTGTACATGTATAACCTATATCAGATTACTTGCTGCCTTGGGGAGGCGAGAGTGAAGGGAAGGAGTGGGGATACTTGGAGCTCAAAATCTTAGAAAGATGAATGTTAAAAACTTTTTACATGTAATTGGAAAAAAATAAAATACAAGCAAGAAAAAAAACACCATCAATAGGTGTCATCCTATGAATTGTGACAATTCTAGGTTCAACTTAAAATTGAGAGTTGGGTGGTAGTGGAGATTAAGCAATATAGATAATAAAGTAAAAGATTTTTCTACCCACTAGCCATAAAATGTGCAATGAAAACCAGTTCATTCCTTTCATCTCTAGAGTTTCAGCATACATTTCTGGAAAAAACACAAAAAGAAACAAATTTGAATAGATTACAAACCATGTAGTTTAGTGAATTATTGATTTTTTTAATTTTCAAAACACCTCATTCTCATTCACAAGCTAGAGAAATAATCTGTGTTTTCCTCACAGAATTGTTCATTTCACCTTCTGCAAATGAGAATCTAGTCTTCCTTTTAAAACAATAGGATCGACACTTTCCCTTCTTTCAGAGTCAAATTCTTTTGTTCACACCAACACAGTTTTAAAATGATTAAACATGACCCACTGGACTATTACCATATTCTTCTCCCTTCCTAGTACAATATGTTAATCAAAGCACTAAAATGTACTGAGAGACTTAAGGGAGGATCCAAAAAAAGACCTGTGGGTGAATAACACCAAGTAGCTTACAATTAAGACTACCTTAATTATTCTATGTAGAAGTTTGGTCTTGATCACCTCCCTACAAACTCATGAAACTGATGGAGGAATTACCTTAATAAACTCCTTGCATATAACAGTGTAATCCTAGATTAACACTTAGTCTTTTTTTCCTAATAATTCACAGGACATTCATCCATTCAATGACCACTTACTAAGTACCTATTGTTTACAATCCCATATCTAAAGTCCACCTCCAAAGCTTCTTCAAAGTAGGGATTATGACCCTGGGTAATTGAAGGCAATGCCAATGGAGTGTGTGCTCCAGTAAGTCCTACCAATTTAGAAAAGTTTTAAGCATGGACCCAGCAATGAATATGTATATTTTTCCTCTGGGGACTAGTCTGACTGTGTTTGTAAAGGCTTACCATGACCAGAAAGTTGAAATCAGACAGATGGAATATTCAGTCACAACAGCTAAAATTATCTACCAAATCATATACTAGCTATAATCTTCATCAGGGATTAAAGACCTAGAACAAGTAAATCATAGACCCTGAAAGTGTTGAATGAAGTCTCTACAAGGTAATGTATGAAGAACTGGTAGTGCAAACTGATCCATGATCTCACTGATGTGGACATGTCTTCCAATGTTGTGCCACGTCTCATCCTGTGCAATTTTTGTATGTGTCCACTGCCCCAAATTCCCAAACTGAATCCAACTAGTCACTCATGTCCATGCTCTAACTCTTTTAATATTTTATGAGGACTAATGCAATACTCAGGCTACTCATCTGCTATCTCCCTGTCTACCTCCTCCACCAGTCATATATCTTGGATGATATGTTTTACACTACTCCTGGAATTCAAATCACTCTTGGTAATAATACTGCAGCCCACCATACTTTGGAATCAACAATTTGGAGTGTTCAGAAACTGGTGTACTATGATTTCATAGATAACTGAAAAATCCCAAGATGAAAAAGACAGGTTTTTCTGTCAAGGAACACCCCGGAATCATTGAAAGCACTGGACAATTTCCCAAATGCCAATTCAGTCTCCTCTTTTTCACCTTTTAAATTTTGTACCCAGATCACTGTCAATTTGTATTATCTATTTAGTGCATATGGATTAACTCAATGGGCTGTCAAACCAATTATATATCATAGTCTAGGCAAAGGGCATTCTTCAAATGATTTTTCCTGTGTGGAATGTTAGCCTGATCTCTTCTGAATGGCTGGAGATCTCATTAGGGAGGCTGAAGAAAAGATGTGGTGATCACAAAGAGCCAGCAGGGCTTTATTAAGAACAATTCATGTCATACAAACCTTGTTTCCTTTTTGGAAAGGGTTATCAGACTGGAAGGTCAAAAAAATTCTATAGATATCGTTACTCAGATTTTACTAAAGCACTTGACAAAGTTTTTCATGCTATTCTGTGAAAAGTCAGGGTGACATTTGTCTGCCCAATGACAACAATTAGAGAGATCCATTGTCTTTCTGGGGCACGAATCTAAGACATAACAGGAAATATCCCAAGGCTTACCAAAATGGCTAATAAATACCCACTTGTGGTGATTCATGTAGGCACAAATGGTACTGCCAGAAGGCATCTACAAAGCATTGTCAGTAATTATGAGGACTGCAGAAAGAAACTTGAAAAAATGTAGGGCACAGATTGTATTTTCCTCACTATTGAAAACAATAATTAATAGTTAGTACTAGGATTTATGTAGCACTTGAAGTTTTGCAGAACAGTTTACTTACATTATATCCTTTAATCCTTTGGATCAGGTGCTGCCATTATATTCCCATTATACAGATTAAGAAACTGAGGTGATTCAGGTGAAATGACATTCCAGGGTGACATAATTAATAAATGTCTGAAGCAAGATTAGAACTCAAGTCTTCCTGACTCTGTAGTAGAGAAAAATTAATTTGAAGAGTCAATAGCAGAGTAAGAAGGTGGTTTTTGGAAAAGGTGTTTTGACTTCTAGGCCATGGCTTAATATATATGGATGACAGATTTTGGCCAGGGATGGGGTACAACTAACAAAGTCTGGTGGGAATGTACTTGCCAAGTGCCTTGGAAATCTAATCAAAAGGCTTTTAAATAAAGGTGAGTTGGAATGGCAGAAGGCTGTAACATCTAGGCTAGATACCAGAGAGTATAACTACAATGAAAGAAGGTAACTAGAATTTGAAACAACCAGAAATTCCCAACTGACAAAATTCGAGAAAGTAATCGGTAGAAAATCAGTGGCCTCCAATGATTACATAAGAAGACCTACAGTTTAGGCAACAAAGGGAACCACATGGTCTAACACATGTGCCTGATTGGTATCATTGGGATTTTAGTGTAATAAAACCCATAATCAGAATATGTCTCTAGAGGAGTAAATCGTATTCTAAAGAAACAAGATAGGTAAAGGGGGAAACAGTGGAATTATTCTTCTTGTTGTTGTTCAGTTGTATCCAACTCTTCAAGACTTTGTGGATCATAACAGAGCAATACAATCCATTAGGATTTCTTGGGAAATATATTGGAGTGGTTTGCCATTTCCTTCTCCAGTAGATGAAGATAAAAAGAGGTTAAGTCACTTGTCCAGGGTCACACAGCTAGTAAATGTCTAATGCAAAATTGGAACTGGGTTACTATTGACTCCAGGTTCAACACTCTATCCATTGAGCCACCTAACTGCCTCCAGAGTGGTGGGGTAGATGTACTCTTGTGAAGAAATGGAAGAATCAGAGGGGAAAAACATGACAGGAGACTATTTGAGTGAAAATAAATGGAGGAGGAAACAAATTATTGTCATTGGACTAGGCAATAAGCCATCTGGGCAGAAAAAGAAGAAAGATGAAGAGTTCAGGGGAAATACCACAAACGTGGCCAATATGTATGAATAGCAGTGGCAGCTAGGTGGTATAAGGCCTGAGTTCAAATTCTGGCTCAGATAATTACTGGTTATAGGAAATTAGGGAAGTCATTTAAACCATTCTCAGACTCAGTTTTTTCAAAGGTAAAATATGAATAAAAACATCATCTCCTTCACAGTATTGTTGTAAGGAACAAATATGATAATATATATACATATATAATAAGACACACTTTCAATTGTTATATATACATGTTGGGGGTTTTTATTGTTGCTCTTAATAATGACAATCATGATGATGTAGTAGTGAAGGAGGAACTCAATCAACCAAAAACTCAAATCAACCAAAAACAAAACGGCTAATAACTTATTTACAGCAGTTAAAATGCCAACTTTCTAAAGGTAAAGGAATCAATAAGGTGGTATTATTCTACTCTGGATCAGATTCTCACTAAGAAGGTGCTGAGGTAGAAATGATGGGTATTCTCCTGTGAAGGGCCATCTCCCTGAGAGAGTTGGAAATAACTGGGAAAAAATTTTGGCACAGTCTGAGACGTACCCTACATTTTGGAAAACTGATTTCAAAAGATTCAAAGGAAATATGAGCATTAATTCCTAGGCACTAAAATGCTATAGGAGATGTCAGCCCAAAAGGAATAGGAAATGTTAAAGATGAAATTTTAAAGGCAGATTGGGAAAATTTTCATTGTGGAATAAAAATGTGATTTTTCTAAGAGAATGGAGGTTCACAAGGAACTCATGAACCCAACTAGGTTTTAAAAGGAAATTCACAAAAGATGAAAACAAGCCCAGGCAAAAGAAGTTGAATATAAGAGCAAGTCATGAGACTATACAAAAATTTTTCAGGAATGCTAAGACCTGAAATGAAGCTGACAAAAGAAGCAAATGAGACCCTCTCCCCAAAAAAGAACTTGGTTTTTGCCATTTTGCCAGAAAAAGCAGCATCAATGATGAGGTGAGACAAGACCTTTGGTCAGAGGGGATTAGACAAAGGCAACTGACAACTGAAAGAAGGTAGAGCTGTTCAAATGCTTATTCAGCTTTTGATTTTTTTCTTACAAAGACATGACATTGAAAAGATGGAAGAACAAAAATGATTAACAAGGAGTGGATACCTGAGATAGGTCTAGAGACAGTAGGTGAAAAACAATTATCATCCCAGATGAAAGAAATCATTGAGTCCTGAAAGAACTGGTGAATGTGATCACCTAGCCATTAGCACTGATATTAGAAACATCTTAGAGAAGGTCACTTTCTCCAATTCTTGAAAAAGTTAAGACAACAATTAGAAAAGGATATACTAGTCAGCTTGACTTTAATTCCAGAGAAAATTATAGTATGGATCATTAAAGAGATAATTGGCAACCATGTAATGACTTTCTCAGGATCCAGTCATGGCAGACTAATCACCTTGCCTTTTGGGCCTGAATTACTAAATTAGTAGAGGGGAAATATCATGTATATAATTTACGTAGATTTTAGCAAAGCTTCTGATACAGTATTTCATACTATCTTGTAGAAAAGTAGATGGACCTGGAATCTATATGGCTGGATGATGAGATTCAAAGAGCAGTTGTTAATGATTCAGCACGAACATGGCGAGAAGTCTCCAGGGAAGAAATTCAAGAATACGTGGTTGGTCTTGCAGTGTGTAACATTTTTAACAGTGATTTGGATAAATAGAGAGATGGCATGCTTGTTAAATTTTTAGATCCTAGGGGAAAAAACTGGGGGAAGAGGGAATGGGGCATACTAAAAAATAAAGCTTGGATCCAAAACATATTAACAGACTAGAGTATTGACCTAAATCCAATAAAATAAATTTCAATATAAATGAATGTAAAATTGTAAGCTTGGGTAAAACAATAAACTTCATAAGTATAAGTTGGTGGAGGCCCAGGTAGTCAGTAGATCTGAAAAAACACTGGTGTGCAATTTTGAGAAATAGGGAGATGATAGTTTGCATCACAACTCATCTAGTACATTATGTTCAGCTCTGAAAGGCTTTTGTTTAAGGACATCACTAAGGCAAAGAACATTCAGATGAAAGCAACCAAGATGGGAACTGAGTCCATGTCATATGAAGAACAATTGCAGAATTAGGTACTGTTTGCTTCTGGAGATGCAAAACTGAGGAAAAGGGGGTGGTGGATATGAATAGCTATTATTAAGCATCATATAGAGAGAAGTGATCCTCTTTGGCCCCAGAGGGCAGAACCAGGAACACCAGATAGAAAGAAAAGGACTTGAAACTCAGGCTTGACATCAAGAGAAACTTCCTTTAAAATGTCCAAAGGATAGGGTTTCTTGAGAGGTGGTGTGTTGGTTGCCCTCCTTTAAAGTTCTCAAAGTAGAAACTGTATGACCACGTGTTAGATATGTTACAGTGGAGGTTATTTTCATGTATGAATTGTATTAGATGGCTGCTGAGGTCCCTTGGACTCTCAGAGTGTATGGATATCCACAGAAGAATTCCAAAATAGGAGGGATGTGTGCCTGGATACCAATATATCTGAATAAAGATCTTGGGGGTAGGTTTTAAGTTGATGGTAAGCTCAGCTGTTGGTGTGTCAATTTAGTCATGTATGACTCTCTATGATCCCATTTGGGGTTTTCTTGGCAAAGATACTGGAATAGTTTTCCATTTCCTTTTCCAGCTCATTGTTTTACAGATGAGGAACTCAGCAAACAAGATTCAGTGACTTGTCCAGAGTTGCACAGCTAGTTAAGTATCTGAAGTTAGATTTGAACTCACTAAGATGAATCTTGCTGACTCTAGTTGCACCACATAGCTGCCAGTGTGTTCATGTAGTGAAGAGTGTATTGAAGCAGCAAAGAGAAGTAATTAAGAAAGATTTTAACATTCAGGGTTAAGCAAGTTATACCCTCACAATACCTTGGTCATACCAAACCAGAAAGCAATGTTCTTAGTTCTCGATGCCACATTTTTGAAAGTACCTAAACTGGAATTTCTAGAGGAGGGTGACCATCATGATGATGGTCCTGGATTAACATCCCATATGAAGAGAAGTTAAAGAAACTGATGGTTTTTAGCCGAAAAGGAAAAAAAAAAATGATAGCTGCCTTCAAGTATTTAAGAGCTTCCATTCAGAAAAGAGATTAGACTTATCTTGATTGGCCATAAAGCCAGAGAGAGAAGCAATAAGTAAAAGGTACAAAGAGAGAAATTCAGATTTGGTCTAAGGAAAAACTAATCGACAATTAGAAGAATTTGAATGAGCTAGCTCCGAGGATAGTAGGTTCTTTTTATCACTGGAGGTTGCAAAGGAAAATCTGAATGATCACTTTTGCAGTATGTCACAGAATGGATTCTTCCTCAGCTATGAGATGGAGCACAAGGAATCTGAGGTCACTTCCAATTCTGAAATTCTGTCATTCCAAAACTATAGATAACTTTGATAATTAAAAAAAAAAAGAAATAAGACCCAGATGTTGCTTTTGTGGAGGTTACCGCAAAACTGGAGGAGATACAATATACATATAAGCCACTATGAGTTTGTAGATAAGTATATACATGTAAGAAAAATTGCTATGAGCTCAACTGAAAAAGAAATTACTACATATTGGTAGAATCAAGGAAAGATTTGTGGAGAAGGGAGTACTGAAATTTGAACTTTGATGATGGGAGTTTTGTCAGTGACCAAAAATGGGGACACACCATTCAAGAATCAGGGCAGCATGAGCAAAGGAATGCAGTTAGGGTTTTGTGGGCTTTGCCCCTCACATGGGGCAATGTGCACATTTTGCAAAAACAAGACTATATGTGATAGGAAGGGGATGCATTTTCTTCTAGCCATTCTTTTTAAGATTCACAGCATTTTGAATTAACTAGGGTGAGATTATTTTTTTCTCTGTTTCCTATGGATCTCTTCTGCACTTATAACATCCTATTAAGTTAATATGGTCTCAGTGCATATAGCAGATATGGGGGGTTAATGTAAAAATGAGAATTTGACCCATGGTGATTAATAATAATAACCGCATTTCTCTCCATTTCTCTCCCAGGGGAACTCAGAATGCTGCATAATTAAACGGCTGCATCAAATGGGAATAATGAAAACATTAAAATATAAACTCTTCTGAATACTCCAGAAGAGCCCAACTAACATTACTTTCTTCTCCCATCATTTTCTGAAAAACACATGCTATGGATATATTTTAATTTTAAATTACCTATTTTTTTAGTGTAACCCTTCACCTCCTACTCCCAGAGAGACATTTCTTAAAATACAGAATAAAAAAGAGAAGAAGAAAAGACAGTTCTTCAAAACTAGCCAGCTATTAAAAAAAAAGTCTGACACAATAGTCATTTTCCACATCCAGAGTCCCCCAGCTCTGCAAAGAAAGAAAGCAAGAAATGAAGGGGAGACATTTTATCTCTTCTTGTGGACCAAGCTTGGGTAATATCATTTCAAAGCATTCAATTTCAATGCTTTTTCATTCTTATTCTTTCATTTTCATTACTGTATATATTGTTTTCCTAAATCTGCTTATTCTAATTTGGATCAGTTCATTTTTGGCTTTGCATGTATCTCTATATTCATCATATTAAACATTCTATCGCCTTTGTGTTCCACAACTTCTTTAGTCATTACTTAATCCACAGACATCTACTTTGTTTCCAGTTCTTTCTAATCGTATAAAGATTCACAAAGATATTTTTGCATATCTTGTAATCATATGTGGCAGCTAATGGACAGTTACATGGTACAACTGATAAAGAGTACTGAACCTGGAAAAAAGGAGGTCCTGAGTTCAAATGAGGTCCTAGACATTTACTTCTGATATGTGCTTCTGGACAAGTCACTTAATCTTGCCTTGCCTCAGTTTCCAGTGGTAAAATGGAGGTACTAATAGCACCTACATCTCAGGGTGGTTATGAGAATCAAATGAAATGATATTTGTAAAGCGCTTAGCATGGTTCCTTGAAGATAATAAGGACTATCAAAATACTAGCTATTATCGGTATCATCTTAATCTTCATCCTCATAATCAACCTCCTTGGTATATATTCCAGTAGTAGAATGTCTCTGTCAAAAGTCATGAACATGTAGTGAGTCTATATTGCAACTGGCTTTTGAGAAGGCACTAATTCAGAGCTCCAATAATAGTATATAAGCATGCATGTCTCTCCACAGTCTCTTCAAAATTTACTATTCCTTTTCCTTTTTTCATATTTTCTAATTTGATAGTTGCGTGGCACAACCTCACAGTTGTCTTCTTCATTTTATTTATCAAGTGAAATGAAGCATTATTTCTTAAGAAAGACGTTAATAAGAAGGTTGGCAAGCAGGGGGAAGGTAACATTGTTCAAATTGCATAAAGAACAGCTGAAGGAACTGGTAATGTTTAGCCTGAAGAAGATAGGAGTAGGAGGAAGGGAGCAAGGGAGATTTGTTAACAGTCTGCAATACTTCCTTTGCAAATTATTGGTTTGTATTTTTGGACCACTCATCTGTCATAGAATGGTTTGGGGATTTATTTTTATTAGTTAGCCATATCTTAAATATCAGACCTATCAGAGAGACTAGATACAAAGTGGTTTTTCCCTAAAATGATTACTTTCCTTCTTATCCTCTTTGCAAAAATCTTCCTCAAAACATTTTTTTCTTTATTGCTTAAAGTTTTTTATAAGGTTAAAAAAGTCACCCAACTTACCTTTTGTATTCACTTTGATGTCCTATTTCCACAGCTTTAAAAGATACTTGATCAAGTTCTGCTGCAATTTTTTTCATGATATTACTTTGAATATTCAAGTTACATATACATTCTGAGTTGATTGTGGCATGTAGTATGAAATGTTGGTCCAAACCGAATTTCCTATTGGACTGCTTTACATCATTCTCATTCATTCTTGTCAAACAGTTCTTTTCTAAACAATTTATGACTTGGATTTGAACAGACTGGATTATTTAATTCAGTTATTTCTAGTTCTTCCTTAAGCAATCCATTCCATTGATCTACTTGTCTAGTTTATAACTGGAACTAAAAGGTTTTGATAATTATTACTTAAAATATATTTTGAGGTCTGAAGTGCTGTTATGGTCTTGATTCCTAGTTCTGCCCATTGTTTCCCTTAGCCTTTTGTTTTTCGTTTCTCCAAATAAAGTTTAATGTTTTTATTTTTTTTAGCTCTGTAAAATTTCCCCTCAAACATTTTACTGATATAGTACCAAATCTATACATTAATTTAGGCAGCAGTATCATTGTCCTTCTACATCCTTCTGCACTGAAGCTCTCTCCATTTACTTAAATAACAATTATTCTTTTAAAGAACATTTTACTACTGTATTCATAAAGATTTCTAAAGATGTTGAAGGTGTTTTAGTATACTGAATTCCCAATATTTTATACAACTTACTTGTTTTGTATGAGATTTCCCTTGCTATAGTTCTGCCTATCCCCCCCTCCTCGTTATTGGTGGGTGGGTGAGTGTGTGCATTGGTACTTGTAATTGGTATACAGAAATGTTACTGGTTTTTAGATTGGATTTCACTGTTTTGCAGAGGTTTTAAACGTATTGTTTCAAATAGCATCGTACTGATTCCTTAGGATTTTCTAAGAAAGCTATTGAATCATCAACAAACAATTGTACAACAATACTAGATGATGACCAGTTCTGATGGATCAGGCCATCCTCAGCAACGAGATCAACCAAATCATTTCTAATGGAGCAGTAATGAACTGAACTAGCTATACCCAGAAAAAGAACTCTGGGAGATGACTAAAAACCATTACATTGAATTCCCAATCCCTATATTTATGCCCACCTGCATTTTTGATTTCCTTCACAAGCTAATTGTACAATAATTCAGAGTCTGATTCTTTTTGTACAGCAAAATAATGTTTTGGTCATGTATACTTATTGTGTATCTAAGTTATATTTTAATATATTTTAACATCTACTGGTCATCCTGACATTTAGGAGGGGGGGGGGGGTAAGAGGTGAAAAATTGGAACAAGAGGTTTGGCAATTGTTAATGCTGTAAAGTTACCCATGTATATATCCTGTAAATAAAAGGCTATTAAATAAAATAAAAAAAAAATAAAAAAAAAACAAACAATTGTAATTTTATTTACTCACCTCTCTAGAAGTGTCAAATAATAGTGGGGAAAGAGGACATGCTTCTTAACTCCTGAATTTATTGAGGAAGTTAATGTTTCTTCATTGCATATAATGCTATGATTTGGATTTAGATATGTATTTCTATTAAATTAAAATAATTTTTCTTTGATGAAGTTTTATAGGGCTTTTAGCATATAGAAGTATTTTACTTGGTTAAAGGCATTTTCTGCAACTGTTTATTGAATCATAATGCTTTCTATGATTCACTTTTAAGATATTAAATAATGAAAGCATAAAATACAATTTGTTCTGACTAGTCAAGAAGGTAACTAAATATCACATCTTTTCTCTGTGTGTTTCTGTGTGCATCCAATATTGAGCTGACAATATTTTTTTTGCACAAAAAGAAATATAGGTAAAATTATCATTATATTCCATTTAATCACTGAGGAGTTTGAAAGTAAAAAAAAAAAAGAAACATTTTCCAGTGATACCAAGCTTAACCTTCCCCAGGAGGCTTTCTGCTGTCTGGTTGAAAGACCACCAGCTTTAAATCTGGGAATACTGTGTCATTGATATTTGGAGAGTCCTCTCTTCCTTCTGAACCTCTTTAAAACTCCTTTAAAATGAGAGAATTTGAGTAGATAATCCCTAGTACATCTTTCTATTCTAAATCTTCCAAAAACATAAGCACTGAATGGTGCAGTCCTGGCTCTCTAATGTGCTTCTCTCCAATAATGTCAGCCTAGTATAATACTACCATGAACTCTATTTATCAATATTTGTATCTTTTCCCCATTACTAGACTCTGAACTTGATGAGGGCAGGACCTGCATCTTATCTATAAACCTTCCATCCTTCCCAGCTGCCAGCACAGAGCTCTGTACCCAGTGTAGAATAAATGGTTGTTAAATGAATATACAAATCACAATTCTACCAAGGACATATAGATCCTAGATCCCTAGAAATTGATTCTCCCAACCAATTCACAGTCTGTCCCTTCCAAAAGAGCTTGAACTGGATTGAACTTTCAAGCCACGAACACCCTTTCAGAGTGAACCCCCTAAATCTGCTGAAGCCACGCTAAATAAAAGCAAAGAGACCTAAGCCTATGATTGTGTGAACCTGGCAAGTAACTTCATCCTCCAGAGATCAGTTTCCTATCCATAAAATCAACAGGCTAGATTAGATAGATTCAGATTTCTCCCAGTTCTAGAGCTATAATCTTTTGATAGATAAATTATGAGTTCTCAGGCAACTGTCTATAGATTCTGGAGAAGGTTGAAGTCTCTCTGTCTCTGTCTCTCTCTATGTGTGCTTATGTTATATTGTGTATAACGTATTGTGTATGTGAGGATATACACACATATGCTCTTAAAATTACAGTTCAAGTTGTAAAACAATAAAATATATGTTCTCAGAAACTACTGAATGAAAGTGAGATTCCATAGGCCCCAGTGATGTCTACGTTCCCTCCTCTTTAAGTCACTCATTCTTGGGTTTGTTTATTCTTTGGCCCACAAGATACTTTGCCAAAGGTGGGTATGAAACACCTGAACTCTTTTCCTTTTGTCCTATAACTCCTTGCAAGGCCAGCAGGACATTCTCCCCACCACAGATCTCAGAGACAGAAATATTTTGCCGGTGGCTTTCCCAATGAGAGAAACAAAATTCCCCCACATGAAAAACTTATTAGTGCCCAGAGCCAGGTCCCAAAGAAACACAAACGTTCTAGTGTGGTAGCAGGTTCAGGCAGCCAAATCAAGTCTGTCATCTCCCTGATGGCCAGAAAACATAAATAACACCGACACTGAGCCAGGAAGTGGACTCATATCACCTTCTGCTGAGGCTTTCAGGAAACCTTTCATCAACTTTATTGCCAGAGCTGCTACACGTTATTGTGTTCTTTATTAGGCATTCTTCTCCCTGAAGATTAATTCATGGCTTTATGAAGCTGCATGTTCCAGAGCAATAGATGATTGCAAGAAAGTTAAGAGGTGTCATGCTCCCATCACCACAGAGGAACGGAATTGTGGTCAAATGGCCAATGACATCTCTGGGAGAATATAGGACCTAAGCCCTCCAGGGATAGGCTCTTCATGGACAAATTGTCCAAATACAACTAAATTCACAGAACTTTCAAGGTGGATAGGAACTTAGAGGACATCTAATAGGTTCTGCCTTGCAAACATGACAACTGGTCATTTCTGATAGCTGCTATCTGGTGATTAACTCACCGATTCAGTGATGGCAAAATTAGTCCAGGATGGCAGACACTTGGCACTGTGTGAGAACAAACCAAGTGGTGACCAAATAATCGTTTCCACTTGTGTAGTGGGCATCTGATTTTAAGACTGAAGCCACATCTATACCATGGAAAGTAGGTGGAGATTTGGTAAGTGTTTGGCTTACTTATAAAGCCCATTGAAATAACAGACCCCAGGGGACAAATCAGAGCTTTGTGTAAATGGTGATATAATTGAGCAGAAGGTTATCAGCCTCAGACACACAGCCCCAGATTTGTCCTGACCCAAGCACACTCCCCGCTCAGTTTGGTGACCACTGAGTAGCAATCTCTTTCACTTTGATGACAAACAGCATCACGGCAAAAGGATAAATGTAGAGATGAGGAGCCAAAGCAAAGAGCTGGTGCTCCCTCTCTAGCTCATGGACCCTTAAAAATTGCACCTCTCCTGAGATGTTATGAACTGGTAGTATTCCTTGAAAACTCACTTCCAAGCCCAGAAGAACTTTTGCTAAATCTCACTCATGTTGAGTTAATGAGAATTCCTCAGTTCTCCATCTTTTAAGCAAACCAGTTGTTTCACAGTCATCTGGTGGTACACTGGCTAAGTCTTTCCCACACGTGGTAACAATCCTCACTAGAACCGACACAACTTTCATTTTGTTTTGTTTTGGACTACAGGTATATCTGCTTAAGTCTGTTTGTTCACATTTAGAAAGATGACAGCTCTAGAGCCTAAAGTTGACTTTATCTGCTCAGAAAGAATGGAGCAAATTCCTAACTAGCAAGGCCCAAAAAGAAGTCCTAAGATTATATTTTGGTTGGCTTGGTTGGATTTCTTTCTTTCCATAAGCAGGATAAATTTTCAGTGACAGAATAATCCCTCATAGAAGGTAAATAAACAAAGACAGACAATTAAATGAACAGAACTATATGAGAGAGATAGAAAGAATAACATTCTATCAAATATCTTTACAATGTACTGTTTTACATAGATTATTCTTGCATGAAAATAAGTTATTTCAGTAACTCAAACTAAACAAAATTCAACAACCTTCTCTTAAACACCAACTGCCCATTATCAACTATGCTTGGCACTGAAAAAACAAAAGTGAAAGAAAGGAAAACAAACCGCAAGCGTCATCCTCAAGGATAATACATTTTATTATAATCTTAACCCACTTAAGACTTAACAACAAGCAGGTCACTGAAAAAATATAAATATTTGATATAATGACAGGTCTGCTAGACTTGAAGGAGATTTGAGTTTAAATATCAGATCTGGCCATTATTAATTATATGCCCTGGGCAAGAGTCATAGCCTTACCATGCCTCAATTTCCTCATCTGTAAAATAGGGAATATTAACCTCACAGGTAGTTGTTAACAAGGCGCTTTGGAAAACAACAGTGTAGGGAAAAAAAACATTTTGAGGTGTTATTGGTAATATATAGAATCTCCTTTTTCCAACTTTGTTTTCAAACATCTGTTGCTCTCTGATTAAGGAGAGTTTCCCAGGCAGCTAATGAGTTTAAAGCTTATTCTGCCTTCTTACTCTTTAGCCAGTTCTTAACTATAAGCTGATTTTAGGTTGATCTCCGCGTCTCTTCCTGTAGCCAGCCCATGCCAGGAAGATAAAACATCCAGAAGGCCTCTAAAGCCCTGGAAACCACTGCAACTTCTAAAAGGTAGCTGACCCAGTTGCAGGAAGTAAAATGATTAATCTTGGCTTGGAAATGGTACCTTTGGGAATGGCGTCTCCAATGCCTGCAAGAAGCCAAGCAGCGAGCCAACGTTCTGGATCCGACATCCACTCAGGAGGGCCTGACATGAGAGACAGACGTCATCTACCTTTCCTTTACCTGTTGAAATCATATGACCACTGAAGCATTTAAACTATTTTTCCTCTGTGGAAATTGCCATTTAAGAAAAACGGGGATGCAAACCCAAAGTCAGAGCTTTTATCTTTCAAAGACTCACAGAGGAAAATATTGATGCAACCTAGAAATACTTTTCTTCCCAGATTTTCTCACCGCAGAAGCAATATATTGGGGAAGCCCTATAGCCCTTGACATTTCTGATCGTAGAACTAATCAAAAATACTACTTGCCAATGGAGGCTGGGGAAAATATATACTTAAAGCCTGGTAGTCTCTGCTCCCAACCACTACTACCCAGTTCCTCCAGTGGTCTGGAAAGATTCTGAGCAGATTACAGGCACTTTTGCTTCACTCACTTTAATTGCATTTAGCATTAGAACATAGAACATTAGAGCTAGAAACGACCATCGAGATCCCCTAGTCTAATCCCTTCATTGTATAGAGATACCACCTACAGAAGAGAGAAACCAGGTTTGGAGAGGGGAGGAAAAAAGGAACCCGGGATGGAGGGGAAAGGAGGTGAAAGATGCCTTGCTTAAGGTTGCAAATCAAGTGAGTATAAAAGCCAGGACTCTTGTCTGCTGCCTCTCCTGAACCAGAACCATTTATCTTAAGCAACCTCCCAGCCCAGTCTGATACTGAAGAGAAACACACACAAACATGAACAAAGGAGGGGGGGAGCAAGGCCCGGAGCAACTACTCAGGCTCTTTTTTGAACCCATGGCAACAAATGCTATGCTATCAATTTAGAGAACTCACAATACAATCAGAATTATGCTGAAGGCCTAAGGAAATTGATAGAGCTTATTAAAACACAGGATCTGAGAGTGTGATATAAAAGAGACTAATGAATAGTAACATCACAATGACAACAGCAGCAGCTAACAAATCTTAATGAGCTCGCAGGGTAGTTTGAGTGCACTGGCACACAGAGATGGGCAGGGACTTGACCAGCAAAAGGGAGTGAGCATGTTCAGCAATCTCCCAGGTCTGCTAGACGGGGCTGGGTAATGTGACAGGGGAGAGTAGATTTTCCAGATCAGCTTGTTAGCAAAGCGAGAAGGCACGCCTTTGACTTCTCACCGCATTTTTCTCAAAACTGGAGAAATGCCTTCCCAAGACAACAATGCTCAGATTCTTCCCAGAAGCCAAGCATTCTAGTAGAAACAGCACTGGGGCTACAAATCTGGAGATCTGGGTTCTAGGTCTGCCATCAATTAGTTGTAGAGCCTCTGGCAGGTTGTATATAGTTTTCTCATCTGTCAAATGGGGATAATGACACCTTGTAATTATTCATAAAGCTGAAAGGCCCAAATGACATAGTATACGTGAAAAAGTCAAAAAATTTCAATTCAATAACAAAAAAACAGTTATTAAGCTCTTTCCAGGCCCTGTATTAAATACTAGGAATAAAAAGGAGTACGAAAAAATATACCTGACATAGGGAAGGACAAGAAGGAGGAAACAGCCTGTACAAATGTTTAGAGATAGGAGAGACAGAGCATGATTTCAATAACACTTCAAAGGCCAGTTTGGTTGGAATATAAAATATATGAAAACAAATCACAGGTAATGAGGTTAGAAACATAGGTGAGAACCAAGATAGGAGAAGCTGTGAATGTTAGAGTAAGATGTTTACATTTTATTCTCTAAAGACTATGGAGCTACAGACAATTTTTAAGCAAGGTAATAACAGTCAGATCTACTCCTTCTATGATTATTTTGGCAGCTGTGTAAAGGATGGATTGGAAAGGAGAAAGGAGGTAGGGAGAGCAATTAGGGGCTCTTACAATAATCCAAGTAAGAGGTAATGAGAGTGCGAACCATTAAGGAAGCTCTAAGTGCATGGAAAATAGGGACCAACCAATTGCAAGAAATGTTTCAAAAATTAGAATGGTATTGTGAAAAAATGACAAAAGAAGGAGAGAGAATGGTGGGCCCATCAAAGCAAATAAAAGGAAGGCCGAAAAGAACAAGTTTAGGAGGAAGAGGAAAATTTCAGTGTTCCCTGTGCTGAACTGGAAAGTCGGCAGACCGTGTAGTTAAACATAGCTAACAGGCAGTTGTAGCAAAGGAGACAATGAGACTCGATGTATAGAAGTAAAAAATGTTAGTCACTGTCATAGAGGTGATCATTCACAATGCGAATGAATAAGGTCATAAATAGAGGGCATGCAGAGAAAATAAAAGGTAAAAATCTTAGAGAATAAAACTACAGCAGGAGGAAGAGGAAGCAGCAAAGGAGACCAAGACTGGTCAGAAAGGTAGGAAGAACACCAGTAGTGCAATGTGACAACGGAAGGCAAGAAGATAAAAGTCCCAAGAAGAAAGAATCAAATGCTAGTAAGAGGTTACATTAGTAAAAGAATGAGAAAATGCTTGAAAATTTTGTAAGACAAAAGCCAGATCACTAGATTTTGGTTGTGAAGTTAGGCAGCAAATACAGCATACTTTTTTCTACAAGTTCAGAAATGATGAAGAAAACAGCTAGAGGGCTAATGGTTCAAGAGTAAAAGGCTCAAAAGAAGGGTCTGGTTTGGATTTTTGGCGTGTGTGAGTGTATGAGTTTTTTTGCTTCTTGGGATAAAGTCTTTCTGAACATGTTAGCATATAGAGAAGGAAGCCAGAATAGAAATAAATACTTTAAAGATGGAGGGGTAGATCATTAATGAAGAAAATTCCTGGAGACTGGAAGAGTTGTGATCTGGGACATAAAATGTAGTGATTATCATTAGCAGGAAGAAAGTCAACTCATCCTTTGAAAGGATAAAAAGGGAGTTTACAACAGAAAGCCTCAATCTTCCTAGGAGTATATGACTCCTAGGGTTCCAGCAAGGGTAAGCAGTTAGTATGCTTCCATGTTTTCCTTCCAGAAATACTTGGTGACTAAGAAGTATGTGCAGAGAAGCAATACTAAAGCTGATTCAGGATTTTGAAATTAGCAAGATAGAACAGAATTTGAATACAGATGGTACATTACTATGCCACTAGAGCTTTGACAGAAAGTCAGGACACAAAGCCATGTCCATTTGCCAACAAGATCTCAGGTGGTTTGGTCCCAATCAACTGATTGATTCCCCCATTCTATGATTTAAAAACTCATACTTTACAATTTCCTTATCTCTGTGATTGAAAGTCAGAGTCTATTAAGGTGAATTTTCTTTTCCCTAGTATTTGTACCTCTTTCCCTCTTCTCAACGCTATTCACCTGATTCATACCCATTCACAGTTCATATCCCCTCTAATTTCCTATTCTATTGGGCCCTTGGTTCTATCCACCCTATGTTTAACAAACTTCTCTTCTACCTAAGTCTCTTCATTTTGTACCATCTGGTACTCACCAAAATGTGGCTCAACTCCAAGGATACCTAGTTACTCGAGCCAGTACTATGTAATCTCTTTATCATGTCCCTCAATACGACTCAGGAAAAGGAAAAGGTACAATCCTTTCAACTCAATGCCATTTCCAATTTGTCTCTTTGGCACCATCATTAAGAAACTCAATTCTACAATTCACTTCTTCTGTTTATATATTATATTATATTATATTATATTATATTATATTATATTATATTAAACAGTCAAAATTCTTGTCATAGAAATAGTTATTAGTCTCCAGGACTTTCTCTTTTTTCAGTGTATTCAGTAGCTGGTTCAAAGTCTTGCTCTATACCCCAAATCCTTCTCTAAGCATGGAAGACTTCCAAAATATACACTGATATCCCCTTGGACAGTGGTCACCCAGCTCATCAACCTTTAAGTCCATAACCCATACCTTCACCTCAATGAGCAACAACAACAAAATACACCTTGGATTTCACAAGAAAGCAAAACTGGGCTACCTCCATGATTGTAAATGCTAAAATTTATCTTTCTGATCACAATTTCATGACTATAATACCCACAGCTTTGATTCTCCTAAACATATCCTTCATTTTCTTCATTCTATCCATTCCTCCATCTTGTACTATTGTCTCAGTAATCATTCATCATTGCCATCCTCACCTTCAGTTGTGTTTCCTTGATTAAGCAGTTAAAATAAATGCCATTATCTTTTCAACAAGGAGGTGATTCAAGGTAATTCCAATAGACTTGGGTTGGAAAGAGCCATGCACATGCAGTGAGAGAAGTAGTGATACTAAATGTGGATCAAAGCATAAGATTTTCACCTTTTGTTGCTGTTGTTTGTTTGCTTGATTTTTTCTGTCTCTTGTATTTTTCCCTCTTTTATCTGTTTTTTTTTATTTTTGCACAGCATGAGGAATATGGAAATATTTAGAAGACTTGCATAGGTTTTGCTTATATCAGATTGTCTTGGGGAGGGGAGAGGAGAAGAAGAAAAAAATGACACAAAAATTTTTACATGCTATCTTTGCATGTATTTTAAAAAATAAATAAATGCTATGAAAAGAAAATGCCATCTTGTATGCTTAAATCCCCTGACCCCTTGGTCCATCACAAAACTCCAAACCTAGAACATTCTCATTATTTGTCTTCTTCCACACCTATACAAATGCTCCTGAATGCTGTCAGAAAAAGTCACCTAAGCTTGTTGCTTGAGTACATTACCAATTAATTTTCCCTAACCTCTGCTGGCCTTTACCATTGTACAGCAATTCTTTTATTGTTTCTAGGCCGGAACACCACGGCACTCTTTACATAAGGGATAGCAAAGCATCTCTCCTGCCTTTGATTTCTCCATCTCCAACTTTACTCAAGAAACGGACATCATTTACCATAGGTTCCCCTTTTTTCTCTACATCTCAAAACCTTTCTACATAATTCCTTTCTTCCTCTGTTTTAATCTCTAATGAAGGGCATCTTTTTTTCTCTTTGCTAAAGCCAAAAGTTTTGCTTGCAGCTTTGATACTATCTTCTCCTGAATTCTCCAAAAGCATGACCCCTTCATCACCCCCTTCCTATCTGCAATCTTTCTCTCCTCAGTCATTGGTTTATTTCCTGTCTCTATATTGTATATATCTAGTAATAATACTTTCACTGTCACCAACATCCATTCCTATTAAAAACACTTGAGAGTATAGGAATAAATGGACTTTTCCTTAAAATAATCAGCAGCATCTATTTAAAACCATCAGTAAGCATCATATGTAATGGAGACAAACTGCAATCATTCCCAATAAGATCTGGAGTGAAACAAGGTTGCCCACTATCACCGTTACTATTTAATATTGTATTAGAAACACTAGCTATAGCAATAAGAGCTGAGAAAAAGATTAAAGGAATAAGAATAGGCAATGAGGAAGCCAAATTATCACTCTTTGCCGATGACATGATGGTATACTTAGAGAACCCCAGAGATTCTGCTAAAAAGTTATTAGAAATAATACAACTTTAGCAAAGTTGCTGGTTATAAAATAAACCCACATAAGTCATCAGCATTCTTATATATCACTAACAAAATCCAACAGTCAGAGTTACAAAGAGAAATTCCATTTAAAGTAACTACTGATAATATAAAATATTTAGGAATCTATCTGCCAAGGGAAAATCAGAAACTTTATGAGCAAAATTACAGACCACTTTTCACACAAATTAAGTCTGATCTAACCAATTGGAAAAATATTAAATGCTCTTGGATAGGGCGAGCAAATATAATAAAGATGACAATATTACCTAAACTAATCTATTTATTTAGCGCTATACCAATCAGACTCCCAAAAAACTATTTTAATGACCTAGAAAAAATAACAACAAAGTTCATATGGAAAAACAAAAGGTCAAGAATTTCAAGGGAATTAATGAAAAAAAAATCAAATGATGGTGGCTTAGCTGTACCAGATCTAAAATTATATTATAGAGCAGCAGTTACCAAAACTATTTGGTATTGGCTAAGGAATAGATTAGTTGATCAGTGGAATAGATTAGGTTCAAGGGATAAAACAGTCAACAAATATAGCAACCTAGTCTTTGACAAACCCAAAGATCCCAGCTTTTGGGATAAGAACTTACTGTTTGATAAAAATTGCTGGGAAAATTGGAAACTAATATGGCAGAAACTAGGCATTGATCCATACTTAACGCCGTACACCAAGATAAGGTCAAAATGGGTTCATGACCTAGGCATAAAGAATGAAATTATTAATAAATTAGAGGAACATAGGATAGTTTACCTCTCAGACCTGTGGAAGGGGAAGGTCTTTATGACCAAAGCAGAACTAGAGATCATTACTGATCACAAAATAGAAAATTTCGATTATACCAAACTGAAAAGTTTTTGTACAAACAAAACTAATGCAGACAAGATTAGAAGGGAAGCAATAAACTGGGAAAATATTTTTACAGTCAAAGGTTCTGATAAAGGCCTCATTTCCAAAATATATAGAGAATTAACTCTAATTTATAAAAAATCAAGCCATTCTCCAATTGAAAAATGGTCAAAGGATATGAACAGACAATTCTCAGATGAAGAAATTGAAACTATTTCTAGTCATATGAAAAGATGCTCCAAGTCATTATTAATCAGAGAAATGCAAATTAAGACAACTCTAAGATACCACTACACACCTGTCAGATTGGCTAAGATGACAGGAAAAAATAATGATGATTGTTGGAGGGGATGCGGGAAAACTGGGACATTGATGCATTGTTGGTGGAGTTGTGAACGAATCCAACCATTTTGGAGAGTAGTTTGGAACTATGCTCAAAAAGTTATCAAACTGTGCATACCCTTTGATCCAGCAGTGTTACTACTGGGATTATATCCCAAAGAGATTATAAAGAAGGGAAAGGGACCTGTATGTGCACGAATGTTTGTGGCAGCCCTTTTTGTAGTGGCTAGAAACTGGAAACTGAATGGATGTCCATCAGTTGGAGAATGGCTGAATAAATTGTGGTATATGAAAATTATGGAATATTACTGTTCTGTAAGAAATGACCAACAGGATGATTTCAGAAAGGCCTGGAGAGACTTACACGAACTGATGCTGAGTGAAATGAGCAGGACCAGGAGATCATTATATACTTCAACAACAATACTATATGATGACCAGTTCTGATGGATCAGGCCATCCTCAGCAACGAGATCAACCAAATCATTTCTAATGGAGCAGTAATGAACTGAACTAGCTATGCCCAGAAAAAGAACTCTGGGAGATGACTAAAAACCATTACATTGAATTCCCAATCCCTATATTTATGCACACATGCATTTTTGATTTCCTTCACAAGCTAATTGTACAATAATTCAGAGTCTGATTCTTTTTGTAGAGCAAAATAATGTTTTGGTCATGTATACTTATTGTGTATCTAAGTTATATTTTAATATATTTAACATCTACTGGTCATCCTGCCATCTAGGGGAGGGGGTGGGGGGGGTAAGAGGTGAAAAATTGGAACAAGAGGTTTGGCAATTGTTAATGCTGTAAAGTTACCCATGTATAAATCCTGTAAATAAAAGGCTATTAAATAAAAAAAAAATAATACTTTCACTGTCATATATGGTCACTTTGTTACTTAAGTTTTGTTTTGTTTTTTTGTTTTTTTTTTAACCAGTTTTACTTGACACAAGAGAAGGTTCACTAAGGGGAGTGAATGACTGGGGTAGGATATAAGAAAATGACTGGTACAAAAACAAAATGCATCAATAAAATTAAAGAAAAAAATCTTTCAACTCACCCTGCCATTGTCTCAAGTAAAGATATCTTCCCCTTTCCACAGACAAATTCCTAAAAAAGAGCCATCCTCCATTGCTGCTTCCATTTCCTCATTTCCCAGTTACTCTCGGCTCCTTGTAATCTGACTTTCAGCCCCTCAGTTAATTAAAACTATCCTTACCAAGGTTGCCTATGATACTTTAACTTTTACATATCCATCTTTTCTTCATTCTCACTCTACTTGAATAATACACAGCTTTTGTCACTGCTGACCATGCTATCCCAAATTCTTGTCTCTTGATTTCTCTTATACTCTTCCCTACCTTGGTTCTTCTTCTATCAGACCAATGTGATCAGGCCTCAACTCTTTAATCTCTACATTCTTGAAAATCTATACATCTCCTAGGGGTTCAACTATAATCTCCAAAAAAATAACTCCCAAATTTTTATGTCAAACCTTAGTTTCTCCCATGAAATTCGTCTATATTGAAAACTGTCTGCTAGACATCCCAACTTAGATATTACACTGGCATCTCAAACATAACATGGTCAAAAGGAAATTTCCCATTTCCCTCCTCATTTCAAACCTGTACTTCCTCTTAATCCCCAGATTTTTGAGGGTCCCACCATCCTTCTAATTATCCAAGTTTCCAACCAATAAGTTATACTTGTCAAAGTTATACTTTCTCTGTTTCTTTATGTCTCCCCACACACACACACACACACACACACACACTTCTCCAAAAGCTTGACCCCCATTTCAGAAAGTTGTTTTCTTTTCCCATTTTATCAAGTCTTTCCTTTAGTGAGTTATATGCCTTTTCCATACTCTCTTGCAGAGCTTCTCTTTCCTTTCCCCATTTTTCTTCTAGCTCTCTTTTAAGATCTTTTCTAATTTCTTTTTAGGAAAGTCATGTGTGATGGGGACCAGATTATATCCCTCTTTGGGATTTTGTCTGGCGATTGTCTGCTATTAGTCTCCTCAGGGTTGGACAACTGCTCTCTTTCTGTATAGAAATTATCTATAGTTAGAGCTTTTTTACACATATTTTGAAAGCCCTTAGAGCCTGCCTTCAAGGTAAGGAGGTTCTCAGCTTCCTCTACAGTACAGGGACAGATGGACAGTAGCTATCCTGCAAATGGGCTGTGAAGAGCAATCACACTTCTGCAGAAGTGTTACTGCCCTGGGAAGAACCCCCACTGTGCCAGAAGTGTTTCTACCCTGGGCAGAAACCCCACTGTGCAGAAGTAGGACTCCCCTGGGAGGAGCCCCCACTGTGCCAAAGTGTGACTGCCCTGGGCAGAACCCCTCTGTTTCAAAGTGTGACTTTCCTGGAAGGAACTCCTGCTGTGTTGAAGTGTGACTTCCCAGGAAGGAGCCCCTGCTATGTGGAAGTGTGACTTCCCTGGGCAGAGCCCCCACTGTGCCAAAGTATGACTACCCTGGGCAGAACCCCCACTGTGCCAAAGTGTAACTACCCAGGAAGGAGCCCCTGCTGTGTGGAAGTGTGACTACCCTGGGCAGACCCCTTGCTAAGTGCAGAAGTGTGACTGCCCTGCACAGAACCCCCACCGTGCCAAAGTGTTACTACTCTGGGAGGAGCCCCTGCTGTGCAGAAGTGTGACTGCCCTGGGTAGACCCCTCACTGTGTCAAAGTGTGACTACCCTGGGCAGAACCCCCACTGTGCCAGTGTGACTGCCCTGGGCAGAGCCCCCACTGTGCAGAGGTATGACTCCCCTGGGAGGAGTCCCCACTGTGCAGAGGTATGACTACCCTGGGAGGAGCCCCCACTGTGCAGAGGTGTGACTACCCTGGGCAGACCCCCACTATGCCAAAGTGTGACTACCCTGGAAGGAGCCCCTGCTGTGCAGAAGTGTGACTGCCCTGGGAAGAACCCCTCTGTTTCAAAGTGTAACTTCCCTGGGTAGACACACACATCCCCACCCCGCTGTGCAGAAGTTTGACTGACCTGGGCAGAGCCTTGTGCTGTAGACTGCGGCTACAAAGCTGCACTGTGGTTGTAATGAATGACTCCCGGTGCTGGGTGGGTATAACCAGGTACTGTTAAAATCTGGCATTTTGGGGTACACTCTATCCTTGGCATTTGTGTAACTTCTCTGCTGGTCTACTGCTTTGCACCCAAAGCAGAGCAGACAACATGTGGTAGAGTCCTCTCTGCAAATTCTCCACTAGTGGAGACTGTGCCTGCACTGGTCTTCTCAGTGTGCTAGCTTCTGTGTTCTGCCTCCCTGCCTACACTGGCCTGCTTCTGCCAATCAGGACAAACCTTTTCTGGTGATCTTCCAAGTTATCTTCAGCTGGTAATTTGCTGTACTCCCAATATTCATGAATTCTACCACTGAAGCAGTATTTCTAAGGCTGAATTAGGTAATCAGTAAGTGAGGGTAGAAGGGAGCTCAGAATGAAGTGTGGTCCTCTCTGCCATCTTGGCTATGTCCCTCCAATTCAAGTCTATATTGCAAACTGTCTGCTAGACATCCCTACTTGGATATTATAATGGCATCTCAAACATAACATGGTCAAAAGGAAATTTCCCATCTCCCTCCTCATTTCAAACCTGAACTCCCTTGTAATTCCCAGATTTCTGAGGGCCCCGCCATCCTTATAGTTAGATCCTTGTAGTTATCTAAGTTTGCAACCAGTATGTTATACTAGTCCTCTCTTTCTGTCTCCCTACACACAAACAAACACAAACACACACACACACACACACACACACACACACACACTCACACCCAAATCAGATGAAAGCTCCTGTGAATTACATTCCCAGAACATCATTTGTGTTCATCTCTTTCACTCCATTAACACAGTGACCATCCTGGATCAAAACTTCATCACTTCTCTCTCCTAGCCCATTACTTATAGCTTCTTCCTGGGTGTCCCAGCTACCAATCTTGAAGTTGTTGCATCACATTGCTGACTTATATTGAGCTTACTACCCACTAAAGGTCTCCAACACTTCTCAAACTGTTGTCTAACTCTTCCACACCTTTTATTTAAGAAACTGACTTTCTGAGCCCAAGTATAATACTTTACATTGAGTTTTACCTTTCTGGATGCTCTGTACCCTGACTCTGTCATTCAGTGTGTTATCTATCCTTCACAACTATGTACCATCTGGAAATCTGAGAAACAAATTTCTTATTAGTCACCTTCACACGATCTACATTTTACCCAAACTGGCATACAGTTTATTGGTTAAAAGTCAAAATCCTGTCTCCCATCTCTGTCTCTTTCCACAGGCAGTGTTCTGTACCAGGAATGAACTCTCTCCACAAATCTGTCTCTCAGAATTTCTAGCTGCCTTTCAGGTTAAAGTCAGATGCCAATTCTTAAGTGAAAGCTTTCTGGTTAGAATTCTTTCTGTCCTAAAATTATTTTATGTTACCTTAGCAGTATCCCATTTATAATAATCCCAGTAAAACATAAGGTCCTTGAAGGCAGGAACTGTTACATTTTGGCCTGATTGGCACCAAGTGCTTAGAGTACAGTACAGTGCTCAACAGAGTAGAGTACGGTAAGTGCTCAACAAATGAATGCCAAAATGAAATAAAGCATTGAAAGGCAGATGGAGAGATCAAGGGAGAAAAGGACAATAAGGAGGCTCAGAAGAAGCACAGCAGTGGTGAGCAGGGAAAGGATAGGAAGTTGTGATCACAGTAGAGGATCTGAGATTTCAGTATGATTGGAGTTTAGATGAAGGTGAAGAAAAGGTTGTGAGGATCCCTATGGTTGTCTGAGTAGATAAATTCTGAAGTTGAGGCTCAAAGAACAAGGTGGACCAGCAGGTCCGAATAATAAAACAAGCAAGGGCTCATTGGGTGAATGTGGGGGGTTAAGAAATGGAACACAGTATTTCTGAAGATGAATGCAATATAAAAAACAAAAGATGTCAATTTCATTAAAGAAAAAAAAGATATACAGATACATAGATAAATAAGTGGGCTCCATTCGTAATGTCACCAAAACAAAATTTGTTATTTTATAATACGGAAAAAACGATGCTGTCAAGGACAATGGCAAGACTGGGGATGGAGAAAAAGACCATAAGGCCAGATGTGCTGAAGTCACTAACGAAGGTAGATGGCTGTCCTGGAAATTAGCAGATGGCAGTGAAAATAATCTGCACGGTGTGATTCAATTTTATGAACTTACAAAGCAGGAAATGCTTTTAAGATGATGGCAAAGAGAGAGTTTGGAAAGCTGGCAGTAGGCAACAAAGAGAATGCCCATTTTTCCTCTAGACTGTGAGTCGGGGGAAAGAAAAAGGGCGTAAAGGAATAAAGAAAAATGCCAAACCCAAGAGAAGACAGCAAGGGATATGGTATTTTTAGGGAGAAAGTTCATTTGTACAGTCAGGACCTGGAAGTGCCTAAGGGTAAAGGAGGGTTAACAGTGAATCGACAATTCCAAAAAACACACTGGAAAAGATGGTCAGAGGAAGATATACTCCCCCAGGAGAAAGTTAGGGCTGAGATACATGGAGGCAGGATTGCCTATAAGGAGAAAGAGTGGGAAAAAGAATTTTCACCTGAATAGTAGCTCTAAATGACAAGGATTAAGGAAGGAGGGGGTTGGGATTTGTTCCCCATAGCGTTGGGGAGTACCAAGTACGATGAGTTTTGTAGCCTCATCAGGGTCAGGGTTCTAATTGAAATGTGGACAGGATGCCTTCAAAGATCCCATCTCCGAGCTGAATTGCACAGTGGGCTGATTGTGACTATAAAATGACAGATTATTGGAAGCAAACCATCATGGGAAAAGATGATGGATCTGTCACGTATGAAGGATGATGGACAATAGATGGCTCATCCAATTAAGACCAGATAGATCTCATGGGACCACAAACAGCCCACTTTATAAAGCTCATATTAGCACAGTGATATACCCTCCAGAGCCTGTTGAGAGATTCAAGGGTAATGAGAGCTAAGTACTGGTATATCTCTATCAGTAGATAAGTGTTTTCTCAAATCAAAGTCTGCTGCTGTCAGAAGACACTATGTAGTCTGAGCCCTTGTGGCGCCAGCCAGTATATATTTTTAGTGAGTGGAACAGTTGTCTGGATGTGACATATTCAAGGCTGCTATGTCTAGAGAACCCCCAAACCACCCAGCAGACCCTTCTTGTTGGCTGTCTCAATCTCAGACTATCTCCGGATGTCATCACACTAACACGTCAAAGTCTCGTAATAAAGATGTGTTAACTCCTGCTATTGTGAAGGCCAGCTAACTCTTCCTTGGTCTTCTTTGCAGTTTTTTCTCAGATTCTATTTTAATAGGACTTATCAATTTTGTTATACCTTCAACATATTTTTGATTGATTTGTAAGCTGAAGTGATAGCACAGTGTTTGTTGCCATGGTTTCAAAAAGGAGACAGGGATTTGTGATTCTGGTTGGGGATGTGTTTCTTTAGCTTTTTTATTTTTCATTTTATTTTTTACATTTGAATTTCTAATATGTAATTCTTATGTTACCCAAATAAGCTCCTCAATGCTGACTGTGCAGCACTGGAGAGAACAAAGAACCATATTTCTGTGATCGAGGCTCTGGAAAATACTTTAATTCAGTCTCTCAATTATGACATAGAAGGGGAAGAGAGAAGAGCTTTTAATTCCAAATGTAGTTTGTTCCAACATCGAAAAACTACAACTTTGAAGTCCTTGAACAAGACCTTTCCTTCACATCCCAACACACTCCAAACTATAGCTGGCCACCATCCCCAACCCAAGACTGGAAGTTACAAATCAAAGAATCTTAAGGGTAGGAACTAAGTCTGTTTAAGTCCAAACCTCAGTGTTTCGTATGTTATTTTGCACACAGCTGGTGCTTAATGAGGTGTTATGTTGTGATAGTATAAGGGCCAGAAAAGAAAATTCTAGCATTCCCTTCCCTTGAAATGTAAATGGTACCCTCAATATTTTACTTCCTTCTAATACTAAATGTGGAATTAATGTAGATACTATACTGCCCATATTTTTGTGCCTATTCCAAATAAAAGCACATTGCTTGGTTCTTTTAATTTATGGAAGGGGGTTATTCACCATCTCAGGATGAGAAGTAGAAAAGTCAGGTGGGTAACAAGCAGGACTTATCAGGTACTTCCTATGGGCCATACCCCAGAGATACAAAGAAAGGCCAAAAACAGTGCCTGCCCTCAAAGTGATTACATTTCAGCCAGAGAAACAGCATGCAAATAATTATGTACAAGTGAGAAAGAGACAGTGTAAAGATATTAAGATGAAAGATAATTTTAGATGTAAGACACTAGCCAAGCAATAAGGGAGATCAGGAAAGAGTTCCTGGATGAGATAACATTCAAGTTGATTCCTGAAGGAAGCCAGAAGGGAGAAGCAATGCAGTGCAAAGGAATGGAGGTGGTAACTTGGTGTGTCAAGTGTCAGAAATAGTAAGAGACGATTGGCACTATTACTTTAGAGTATGGGAAGGAGAGGCAAGAGTACAAGAAGGCTGGAAAGGTCAAAAAAAAGAATTGTGTTGTAAAGGGCTTTAAATGTCAAAAGGAGGATGTGATCTTTTATCTCAGAGGTAACAGGGAGCCACTAGAATTTATGGAGCAGAAAGGTGATGTGGTCAGAACTTCACTTTTGGAATATCTCTTGGATGCCGAGGGGGAAATGAAATGGGAAGACCGACTGGAGCACTATTATGAGAAAAGTATTTTTCTCTTACTTCTTTCATTTAAAGACATCTCCTTCCAGCATCATTTTTTTCCTCTGCAAACTACAAAATTGGTCAATAAAACCTACTCAGGCCCCAGTCGATCCAAATCCAACTTGATATTGAAGATGATTTGTGAGGATGTAAATTTTACTTGAACCTGAGACAAAAGAAAACCCGCTACCACGTGCATCTCCTCTTTCTTCATGTATTTATGTATTTATCCAATACACAAAATTTGCTTTGGTAGCTGGGCAAGTATATGCTGCATGGGCACTATTCCTAATTGTAGCTTTGGAGGTCTGCCTGGTACTTCTACGAGCTGGTGGGACATTTCCCCCCAAAACAGAGCACTGTTGCTTTCCTACAATTCAATCCCTGACACTTCCCCCTTTCCATCATCAGCATATCACATTCCCCATCCTTTGGAACATATGGTCTGGAACTATTCAATAGCTGCAATATGATGATTCTGGGCTGCTGAGCACAACTGATTGGCACATTAAACTGCTGGGAGACTCTTATCTGGGGCAGACAGAATTCTTTCCAATGTAGTCCTAAGGGGCCCTCAGTAATGAAAAAGAGTAATTCGAAGTCTTTTCTACCTGTCTGTTGCCAGGCAGCTCTAAATGGAGTTCCAATAGTTTTCCTTTTCCCATAACCCATATTAAAGCAAATCAAGTGTAAGCCAGTAGAAGTTGGAGAGCTTCACTAGAGACCCTGCCGTTATCAATTTAAGGAGAGGTATTTCAAAGCTCATTCATCCTTAGATTTAACACTGGAAAGCAATTTGATGAATACAAAAAAAGTTAATATATTTTTCCAAACTGTTATCAGCAAACTAACTTGTCAATTGAAAAGAGGTATACATTAACATGGTTTCCATTTTAAAATGCTCTTTTCATCTTTTATGCACCTGAAATGTATGCTGGAACCATAAAAAAAGAGTTCAGTTTTGTGCTCCTCTACCTTACTTCAAGCTAAATACAACACAACAAAAGAATCATTTCTGATCCAAGTTAAAGAATCACAGTTGAGAAATTCTGATTACGGGACACTGGTTCGTACTCAAGAAATTGTATAAGGCATCAGGACATGTATCATCAGAAAAGGAAGGAGACTGGTCATCCACTGAGTTTCCCACTGGCTGTGTTTGTTTGCATTAGGTTTTCCTGATCCCTCTAGCTCTGCCAAAATTAACTTCCTCTCTTTTATCTATATTGGATGATAGCCCAGTGACGGAGTAAGAGCATTGCACTGGGAGTCAGGAAAAAGGTTCCTTCCCTGGTTCTGTGAACCTTGGGAAACAGGTCCCTTCTCTAGACCTCAATTTCCTTTTCTATAAACTGAAGATTTGAGATTCTTTTCAGAAGTGATATCCTATGATTATGCAACCCACTGGGGAAGGCTTTTGTTTATTTAAAGGCTCTTCTAGAAAAATAAAGAATTAATCCAAGAGCTTTCCATTTTCAGGTATTCCTTAGTATCTCACACATAGCTATATGTTGGCAGACGACTGAGCCAAAAAACATTTCTGTTAAGATGGAAAAGGGCAGCCCTAAGTTTTACATCCTGAAAAGTGATCCCACTGTCAAAACAATGATCTCTTAAAGGTCCCACTGGGCCTCTCTTTAGCTCTGCTTTTCTAGTTTACAGGCTCACCTTATCATTCAAGGTTCAAATTAATAAGTCATCTTTAAATTAAGTCTTTGTGTTTTCCACATTTGGGAAGGCCCATAGAGAAAAAGCTGCAACATTTCAAACCCTTGCTTGGTAGTCTTCTGCCTGACCAAACACCCAAAGTGAGAATTCAGAGGAAGAAAGTTCAAATGAAACTGAAAGACCGGAGTCTCATTTCAAGATCAAGAATTAAAGCCCACGTTCATCTTTTTTTCTATTACCAAGCTGTCATTCAAATGCAACTTTCTGGATTGTGGTAGGAAAAAGCTTTATACAATGCATAGCTATTTGTACTTTCTGGGGCTTGGCAATTAACTTTTCCCAAATAGTGACTTCTCAGGAAAAGCAATCATTTCTATCTCCCGTGGTTGCGTAGAAAGCAGATGCACTATGATTTATTTTGTACCCTAACAGTAATCTGGTTAGTAAGGCTGTTTTGATTATTATGTTAAAATGTCTCACTCTGAGATCTTAGAACATCAGAGTCGGGAAATATCTTAAATGACCCACTGTGGTCCAATGGCATGTGACCAGGTCCCTGTGATATCCCTCCTCTATGCTAATCTACAGGACCTTGAACATGTCACTCTACTGCTGGTTCCTAGTTCCCTCAACTGCACGATAAATCGTCAGGCCGACAAGCAAACAAACATATATTAAGCTTCTGCCATGTACCAGACACGGTACTAAGCACTAGAGTTAAGAAGGGAGGACAATTAGATCCTGGTCTCAGGTAGCTCCCAATCTAATAAAGGAGATAATATAAAAACAACTATATATAAATAAGCTAAAGGAAGGAGAAATTAAAGATAATCTCAGGGAGTGGCATTAGCGCTAAGGGAGGTTGGGAAAAACTTCTTGCAGAGGTAGGATTTTCAGGGATACCTGACGTAAGCCGGGCAGCAGAGGCAAGGAAGGAGAAAATAAGGGCGTTGGACTAGATGTCTCTCGAGGTCCCTTCCTGGTCCATATCCAGGGTCTTATTGCCAGCTGGTTGAAAAGGACTAGATATTTCTGAGGAGGGAACAGAGGTCCCCCCGAAGAAAAGGGACTTGAGTGTGTGTCTAAAATGATATAAATAGTAAACAGTGAGAGGATTGGAGGAAAAAAGTCTTTGGCCTAGAAATCCCAGCAGGGGTACAAAGATGATAACAATATCTCCGTTTTCTCTAGTTCTTTAAGGTGTGCAAAGCAGCTTCCATATGTTGGATTGAGCCACGGAGCAAGGGGATGTTATCTCGATTCTACAGAGGAGGACTCTGGGACTCAAAGGAAAAGTGACCTCCCTAGGATGATGTAGCTAGTAAGTAGCTTGGCAAGGAATGAGCTCAGTTTTCCTGACTCCAAGGTTGTCATTTTCTCTTTAATGTCAGACTGCTTCTTGAGCCAAAATGACTGGCTCTCCTTTCAAATTTAGAATCCAAAAGAGTAGGCCATGCAAACAAAGAAGAACGATACAACATAAGCAGAGAAGAGTAAGAGCTGGAATCGGCATGGAGCAGTCACCCCCACTCCCACTAAGCTCAGTGCCTGTCTCAGAATCAACTCATTCTCCATGTCTCCAAACTCCCCAAATGCCATGATTTCTAGAGCCAGTCTACTTCAACCTGTAGGTACAAAAGTATTCAGATCTTAGATACACCATTTCTACTCCCATTAACTAGATTTGCCCTAGGTGCTAAAATGACTCATTATGACTCTAGATAGGAACTAAATTCAGATCCAAACAAAAAAAATCAAGCACAGTCCCCCCTCAAACAAAAACCTTGAAAAGAGAGAATGATTTCAGTTTGGGGATAAGGAGAAACTGTCTGGGAGGAGGAAGCCCCTGTGTTTACCATTGAATAAAGAAAAGAATTTCACCAGAAATAAGGAAGGCAGCAAAGATGGTCTCTACACAAATACCCAAAGGCAGGAAAAGGCAAAACAAGGTCTGGGAACTGCTGGTTTGGTTACCCCACAGAATATATGGAGGAAAGGAGTACGAAAGGAGTATAATCATCAGATTGTGGATGAAGCTAGATATCAGTGGTCATCTAGGCCCAGTTCACTATGTTATAGAGGAAGATGTCAAGGCTCAGAGAAGAAGGCACTTGTCACCTAAAGCTTCAGACTCCAGGTGCTCCCCCTGCTCTTCTTATTGTGATCCAAAATATAATTCTATACAAAAGACCTAAGAAAACATGAAGAGCCTAAACAGTGATGGTAATGCTTCTCCTAACACTTACTCTCCTTGGTGATAAGGCAGTGACCATTGAAGGGACAAGTGAATACTGCCTTCCATTTCATGCTCCTTCTGCCAAGACAGCAGACATGATCTAACTTTCATATTCTCAAATGGCTCCACTCTAGTTTTTTTTTCCATCTTAGCCATTCGTTATTCTGCTTTCAATATAGAAGGATAAACCCTCTGCAGGTTTCAAGCAAAAATCACCGATGAAGCACACATTAAGTGTGCTAAGAGACAAATAAAGAGAGCTATGAGAGAGATTCAACTATCCATGAGCTTATAATCTCTTGAAAGAAATCATCTATAACTATGATATAAGGGAAAATGTAAGTGCTGAATAAAATCTTGACAATGAAATTGAATGTAATGATAAATCTGATGAGGGAAGGATCTCTTTCACTTGTGCACAGGGAAAAGTGCAATCAGGAAAAGGATTCAAAAGGAAGGGGACATCTGAGTTGGGGCTGGATGAAAAAAAAAACATTTCAACAGGTATAAAATAGGATATTCCAGGTATGAAGTATAGAGTGAGCAAAATCATGGAGACAGGAGAAAAAAGAAAGAATGCAGAAATGAAGAGAAGCACTGTCTGAGGGGAATGTAGCATAAGAGAATGGGTAATGATACAGCGGGGGGAAAAGTAGGTTAGAGCAGGACTAAGAAGGGTGCTGAATGTCAGGATCACAAATGTATCACTTATTTGGTCACTAAAGTAGAACCAGTGAGTATTTTTGAGTACAAGAGTGAAGGGACTGAAAAAAGTCCTTTTGCAGCATGGACTGTAGAAGGGAAAAGAAGAAGGAAAAAAATATTAAATCGCTACTCTGTGTCAGGTATTACAGTACTTTATAAACATATTCTCATCTGATTCTCACAACAATTCTGGGGAGCAGGAGCTATTACTGTCTGTGATGTCCTGGTTAGCTTTCTGGAGGTTTCGGGATCAGCCTTGGTTTCAGCAGAATAATAACCATGAGAATAGTCAGGAATAGAGTCCAAAATCTTTATCATCTCTTTCACAGTCTGTCACTCTTGCCTGGGGCCCGGCCAGCTCTCTGGAGGTCCTCCCAAATGGGTCTTGGTTCCAATGGAGGAATGCAGGAGACAGGAGAACCACCAGAGGCTGGTCAAGTCTTCTCTCTAAAGGTGCAAGAGGTGGGAGAGCCACCAGGAAGGTCTCTATCTTGAAGTCTGTCTCCCCTCCCAGATCTCTTAGCTCTTAAGTACTCTACTATAAGCACATCATTGCAGGTGTCAATCTTGTAGAACTAGACTAAGTACTAGAGAATCATTATCTTAATTCTACTAAGTTAACACCTTATTTTAGGATTAAGCTGAACTAGAGAACTCATCTGCTAAGCTAGATAACCATTGTCTTATCAATTCCACTGAGTTAACACCTTGTTGTAGGATTAAATCAATCATACTGAGCATTAAGTATATTTCGCCAAAGTTCCTGCCTTTTTTATTTGACAGTTGTGAAAACTAAGGCGGACAGAGTTATGAGGAAGTAGCTCGGCACCTAGTCAAGGTCTAAGGCCATATTTGAAAATGAATCTGCCTGACTCCAGACCTAATATTGTCTACTCAGGCACCATTAAAATTAGACTTAAGAAAAACAGGAAAACCATCAAAGTGGTTTAGGCAAGAGGTAATGAGGGTCTGCACTGGGATGGTTTCAGGGGGATTGAAAAAAGGAAAGAGATAACGCCCCAGGAGAATGGAAAGGATTTGGCAAATGACTGGGTATGCAATGGAAGGAGCATGTTTTCTCTCTGATAACCCTTCTAGAATTCCTAAAGCCAAGAATCATGTGAACATTCAGTAAATGTCAAGTAAATCCAGGAAGAGAACTGGAGGAACTTCCCCAAGAGCTCAGCAGAGCTTCATAAGAATGAGAGGACAACCCTGTGTTATATAGTTCTAAGTACCAGGATCTTAAGCTGTCGCCCATCTCTCAGCTTCCTTCCAGTTCCACTGACACTGCATATCACGGACCTGCAGAACCCAAAAAACTATTGCCCACGGCAAATCAAAGCCCAAGTTTTACATTCTGGGCCTCTTGAGCAAAGCTACTGCAGCCATCTTTCTAAATGTCCTCACTTCTACATACACCCCAATGAGGGCAAGAGCAAGGAGAAGGGTGGATGCAGGAAGGCAGGATGGACAAAGAACAGGTCTGAGCACCAGGAGACACGAAATGGGCCTCCAGCTGGAATCAGGAAAAATCAGTTTCACAACCTTCCTGTGACACATATCCAAGACTAAGCTAGGCTACCCCAATCCATATTACAAATGATTCAAATATTCATTTTAAATATTGCACAAGTGATAGAAAATCATCTGATAGAAAAGTGTTCTCAGGGAAGATGGACATGGATTATCTCATGGCTTAAAAAAACTGGTTATAAGTTCAGCATTGTCTGATTAGGCAGGTACACAGATAATAGCCTCCAAGTTTCAAAGGCCAGTATTAAATCCACTCAGAATTAGAAGAATATTAGCTCCCTTCAGATATTCACACACATGGTGGATTCACTGAAGCTTGGTCCCACAAAAGCAATTTCCAAGGGCAGCTGTAGAGTAGGGGCTAGCTCCCTGGAGGGCCTGGGGGTCAGCCAGAGTCAGGACAAATTAAAGTCCTTAGTCTTTAGGGGGAGAAGTGAAGAAGGTAGGCAAACTGCCCCAAGGCTTGCCAAAGATGTATCCTCGATCCTGGAGTCCAAAGTCTCCAGCCTCTCTCCTCCTCATCCTGCTGCCAAGTGATTCTGGCCTCTCTCCCTCTGCCTTCCAATCCTTGCCTATGATTATCTTAACACCAAACATTCAGCAAGTACCAACAGTGAAAAGAGCCATTTATCCAAGTATATTCTAACAGTCATTATCTCACATCGAATAGTTAATTAGCCATAAGTGCTCGTTTGTCTGATTCAAGCATACCTTTTTGGAATTTCAGCCCTCTATAGGCAGCCTGTCCCTGGCAGGTTTGTTCCCCTGCTCATCCCCACCCCCAAAACTACAGCAACAACTTCCTAATATTCTGTGGTTTTCTTTTTCCTGGACCACCTCTTAGGGCAATTTGCAAAGCTCTACTTCAGGGTGTTTCTTTCCCCTTCAGCAGCTCAGAAACCTAAAGATGACTTAGGGCATTCTTCTTGCTGCAAGATTTAGCCTAAGTAAGCCTGGCCACTCTGTTCCACTAGGTACTTGCCCTAGGTACAAAAATTAGTATTTATTATCAATTTGGGTTCCACTATGTCTTTTTCTCTTTTTGAGAAAGCAAGTATGGTTTTTCATAACAATCGAAAAGTTGGAGCATGGGCCCATTTCTTCCCCCCCTCCATCGAAGCTTAATGTTTTTGATTTTGCTCCATTGATCACACATCTGAATGGAGCCACTGTATTTATTAGGAACATTGAGTCTGAATTATATAACTAGGAGACTCATATTTGTTTCTGAGAAATTTCAATACTCTTGCTCTGTAATTGAAAATGCAAACAAGAAACAAGATAAACCAAGTTAAGCACAATAATCCATCAGTGACCCACAGAATCCATGGAGTGATCAAGATCTGTGGTAGAAATGCACTGTATATTATATATGCTTACAATACGCAGGGCTTACCAAATTATGATGCTGCTTTCTCTGATTCTAAATTAAATCTGGATCATCCACCTGCAAAAGAAACATTACCAACTTAGTAATGAAATTATAGGTGAAACATCTGATAAACATGCAGGATTTGCCAAAAAAAAAAAAAAAGTGATTATATCCAAGGACTCCAAAAGTTCTTTGTGCTTTGTACCTGCTCCCACTCATAGAATTAACTGGTGGTTAATCAATCTGAATGCAAATAGCAAAAAAAAAAACAAATTACAGCAAGTCACCCCTTCCCTATCATAGCTTCAAGCAGAGGTAACCTTAGACCAAATTATAAAGTCAGGAAGCAGAAGAGCATTGCACTTAAAAGCAGGGAACCAAATGTTGGTACTAGTTTGGCCACTGAGTAGCTATATCAGCTTGGGATTCATTCCCCACTGCTTGTCCTCAGTTTTCTCGCAGATAAAATGAAGGGGATAGATTAGCCGAGCTCTAGAGCATCCAGATCAAAGATTCAAGGCTTCTAGAGTTTGGTTTGCTCTTGGTGGGTGCTTCTTTCCTTTCTGTTCCAGTCTGTTCCCCTGATTGTTTTCAACACCACTCCACAGCTTAGGGCTCTCAACCACAGTTGATACCTAGTGATATTGGGGATGGTTGCTTGGAAACTAAAAAGTGAGTCCTTGTATTCCTAGGATAACATTTATATTCTTCAGGGTTCTAAGACTTCGCTCCTGTGAATTTAGTTAGCATATTTCAGAACTGGACACTGGTTACAACTTTAAAATTGGTGGGTATTCTACAACTGATACCCCTTCAAAGACTTAAGGCATCAGAAACCAAACCATACTTTACTTTAGTCCTTATCAACAGTTACCAAACTTCAAGATCAAGAGAATGAATGCCAAATCCAGGAGATTTTCAGTTAGCCTTTCAAATTCAAAGCAATCCTTTAACTCCTTCCAAAGTAGATAATGCACTATCCAAAGGCTTAAACTGTTTTCCATTTGCTTCATACAAAATCACCTAGTGTTTGTCTATGGACATCAATCATCTCATTGGGTCTTACTTCCCAAAGGAATTGAAGTATCACCAAATGGATTCTTAACCAGGGAATCTTCTTTCACTTTTTACAGAATCATATGCTCTCAGAGAAACCACAGGCCTTTTAGTCCAATCAAAATCTACCAAAAACTACTTCTGTAATATCCCCAACAAGAACTGCCAAACCCTACTAGAAAACCTCTAATTAGAAGACCTCACTTCAAATTAAGCTGAACTCTGACTCTGCAACTTCTACCTTTTGTTCCCAGTTACACTTTTTGAGGCAAAGTGCCTTTAATTTAAGCTGTTTTTTAAATTGTATTTTATTTTTTTAATACACACCAAGATAGTTTTCAGCATTCACCCTTGCCTAGCTTTGCGTTCCAAATTTTTCTCCCTCCCTCCCTCCTTCCCCCTCCCCAAGAGGGCAAGAAATCCAACAGAGGTTAAACATTTGCAATTCTTCTAAACAGATTTCCACACTGATCATGCTGCACAAGAAAAATCAGATCAAAAAGGAAACAAAAAACATAAGAAAAAAAAACAAGCAAACAACAAGAAAAAAGGTGAAAATCCTATGCTTTGATCCCCATTCAATCTCCATAATTCTTTCTCTGGATGGGGATGGCTCTTTCCATCACAAGTCTATTGGAAATGCCTTCAATCACTTCATTGTTGAGAAGAGCCGAGTCTAATACATAATCTTGTTACTGTGCACAATGTTCTCCTTTAGCATCAGTTCATGTAAGTCTCTCCAGGCTTTTCTGAAATCATCCTGCTGGTCGTTTCTTACAGAACAATAATATCCCATTACATTCCTATACCATAACTTATTCAGCCATCCCCCAGCTGATGGGCATCCACTCAGTTTCCAATTCCTTGCCACTACAAAAAGGGCTGCCACAAACCTTTTTGCACAAGTGGGTCCTTTTCCCTCTTTTCTGTCCTCTTTGAGATACAGATTCTGGGGCCAAGTATTATTCCTCCTTCACACAGCAACTGGTAAAATGCTTGAAGACAGTTTTCTTTCCACACCCTATCTACTCTTACCCCCTAAGTCTTCTCTGCTTCAGGCTAAATATCCACAGTTCCTACAACCAAACTTCTTATATGATGTTGATTCTCACCAATCTGGTTGCACTCTTCAAGGCATTTAGTTTACATTGCCTTTCAAAAAATATAACATGAACCCAATAGTACAATGTGGTGGTTTTCTGGAGGCAGCCTTGGTTTAAGTTACAATCAATAATTACTCCAAAATCGCAGCCAGCTGGTAAAAATGCAAACGTTTATTTCTCCTTCCAAATTAGCCCAGTTAGTTCAGAGACCTATCTCTCTGCTTGAGCTCTTGCAGCTTTGTCCTTGGCTTCTGCGTCTGCTTTCTTCAGCCTCCAGCCAGCACCAAGTTGGAAGATGCAATGGATCTTTCTTGCCTCAAAGTTAAAGCTTGTACGCTTTCGTCCAGAGTGTCTCTCTCCTAAGTCCCACAAGAAGAACTACACCCAAGCTTCAAAAGCTCCCTATATATGTGATCTCCCAAAGGTTAACTCCGCCTTCTGGAGGGAGAGGGATTCTGGTTTATCTCCCAGAGTGCTCTCTGGCCATAAGGGAGGTGTGAATTCAGACTAAGCGTACTAAGCCCTGCATCCTCCCACACGTGTGAACTCCATTGAGTACTTAGATACTTATGAGCTCTCTAAAGGTGTGAACACAAGCATTGTTCAATCAGTTCCACTTAGTACCTTGTTTCAAGTTCTGGCCCAAAATAACTCTTTCTAAGATTAAATCAACTCCAATGGCTTAACACTTTGTAAAGATTCCAACAGTACAAGATGGGGTCTGACCAGGATAGAGTATCAACACAATTGTTATAACCAGCAGTCTGTATGAGGTGTTTCTCTTAATCTTAGATAGCATTCACTTTTTGGAAGGTACCTCATCAATTACCTAACTCAAACTGAAATTCCATTGGAATCCTCAGTTTTTTTTCCAAATGAACTACTACCTAATGATAGCTATAACAACAGCTAGCATTTATATCGTGGTTTAAGGTTTCAAAGGCTCTTTGTGATTATTACCTCATTTTAATCTCTCAGGAATAATTAAAGGTAGGTACTATTATTATTACCTTCATTTTATAGATTAGGAAACTGAGGCATACAAAAGCTAGGTGACTTCTCCAGGTAACACAGGTTAACACACTAGTAAGATTCTAAAGCTTTATCTGAACTGCCATAGTTCTCCCATTCTATATTTTCTAGGTTTTTTTAACTCTACTTTAGAACTTTACATCTGTTCTAATTAAAGTTCATCCATATGGGTAGGACCTTTTTAAATCGATAACATCAACATGTTAGCTAACTGCCCAAGCTTCATGTCAACTACACATTTGACTAGCATGATGACATATTCATTCCTTCAAGCCATACATCAAAATGTTAAATATCACAAGGACAGACTTGGGGCATACCATACTAGAGATCTTTGTTTAGAGAAGTTAATGAGTCACTAACATCAAGATATCATCTGATGATTTTTTAATAAACATTGCCATTTCTTTTATTTCAACTTAATAGTGTTTTGTTTTTCCAATTACATATAAAAACAGTTTTTTTTTAACCCTTCTCATAATTTATTTGTTTATTTATTTATTTTTATTTAATAGCCTTTTATTTACAGGATACAGGCATGGGTAACTTTACAGCATTAACAATTGCCAAACCTCTTGTTCCAATTTTTCACCTCTTACCCCCCCACCACCTCCCCTAGATGGCAGGATGACTAGTAGATGTTAAATATATTAAAATATAAATTAGATACACAATAAGTATACATGACCAAAACATTATTTTGCTGGACAAAAAGAATCAGACTCTAAAATATTGTACAATTAGCTTGTAAAGGAAATCAAAAATGCAGGTGTGCATAAATATAGGGATTGGGAATTCAATGTAATGGTTTTTAGTCATCTCCCAGAGTTCTTTTTCTGGGCATAGCTGGTTCAGTTCATTACTGCTCCATTGGAAATGATTTGGTTGATCTCGTTGCTGAGGATGGCCTGGTCCATCAGAACTGGTCATCATATAGTATTGTTGTTGAAGTATATAATGATCTCCTGGTCCTGCTCATTTCACTCAGCATCAGTTCGTGTAAGTCTCTCCAGGCCTTTCTGAAATCATCCTGTTGGTCATTTCTTACAGAACAGTAATATTCCATAATATTCATATACCACAATTTATTCAGCCATTCTCCAACTGATGGACATCCATTCAGTTTCCAGTTTCTAGCCACTACAAAAAGGGCTGCCACAAACATTCGTGCACATACAGGTCCCTTTCCCTTCTTTATAATCTCTTTGTGATATAAGCCCAGTAGTAACACAGCTGGATCAAAGGGTATGCACAGTTTGATAACTTTTTGAGCATAGTTCCAAACTATTCTCCAAAATGGTTGGATTCGTTCACAACTCCACCAACAATGCATCAATGTCCCAGTTTTCCCCATCCCCTCCAACAATCATCATTATTTTTTCCTGTCATCTTAGCCAATCTGACAGGTGTGTAGTGGTATCTTAGAGTTGTCTTAATTTGCATTTCTCTGATTAATAATGACTTGGAGCATCTTTTCATATGACTAGAAATAGTTTCAATTTCTTCATCTGAGAATTGTCTGTTCATATCCTTTGACCATTTTTCAATTAGAGAATGGCTTGACTTTTTATAAATTAGAGTTAATTCTCTATATATTTTGGAAATGGGGCCTTTATCAGAACCTTTGACTATAAAAATATTTTCCCAGTTTATTGCTTCCCTTCTAATCTTGTCTGCATTAGTTTTGTTTGTACAAAAACTTTTCAGTTTGGTATAATCGAAATTTTCTATTTTGTGATCAGTAATGATCTCTAGTTCTGTTTTGGTCATAAAGACCTTCCCCTTCCACAGGTCTGAGAGGTAAACTATCCTGTGTTCCTCTAATTTATTAATAATTTCATTCTTTATGCCTAGGTCATGAACCCATTTTGACCTTATCTTGGTGTACGGCGTTAAGTATGGATCAATGCCTAGTTTCTGCCATATTAGTTTCCAATTTTCCCAGCAATTTTTATCAAACAGTAAGTTCTTATCCCAAAGCTGGGATCTTTGGGTTTGTCAAAGACTAGGTTGCTATATTTGTTGACTGTTTTGTCCCTTGAACCTAATCTATTCCACTGATCAACTAATCTGTTCCTTAGCCAATACCAAATAGTTTTGGTAACTGCTGCTCTATAATATAATTTTAGATCTGGTACAGCTAAGCCACCTTCATTTGATTTTTTTTCATTAATTCCCTTGAAATTCTTGACCTTTTGTTTTTCCATATGAACTTTGTTGTTATTTTTCTAGGTCATTAAAATAGTTTTTTGGGAGTCTGATTGGTATAGCACTAAATAAATAGATTAGTTTAGGTAATATTGTCATCTTTATTATATTTGCTCACCCTATCCAAGAGCATTTAATATTTTTCCAATTGGTTAGATCAGACTTAATTTGTGTGAAAAGTGGTCTGTAATTTTGCTCATAAAGTTTCTGATTTTCCCTTGGCAGATAGATTCCTAAATATTTTATATTATCAGTAGTTACTTTAAATGGAATTTCTCTTTGTAACTCTGACTGTTGGATTTTGTTAGTGATATATAAGAATGCTGATAACTTATGTGGGTTTATTTTATAACCAGCAACTTTGCTAAAGTTATGGATTATTTCTAATAACTTTTTAGTAGAATCTCTGGGGTTCTCTAAGTATACCATCATGTCGTCGGCAAAGAGTGATAATTTGGTTTCCTCATTGCCTATTCTTATTCCTTTAATCTCTTTCTCAGCTCTTATTGCTAAAGCTAGCGTTTCTAATACAATATTAAATAGTAACAGTGATAGTGGGCAACCTTGTTTCACTCCGGATCTTATTGGGAATGGTTGCAGTTTGTCTCCATTACATATGATGCTTACTGATGATTTTAAATAGATGCTGCTGATTATTTTAAGGAAAAGTCCATTTATTCCTATACTCTCAAGTGTTTTTAATAGGAATGGATGTTGGATTTTATCAAATGTTTTCTGCATCTATTGAGATGATCATATGGTTTTTGTTAATTTGGTTATTGACATGGCCAATTATATTGATAGTTTTCCTAATATTGAACCAGCCCTGCATTCCTGGTATAAATCCTACTTGATCATAGTGTATTATCTTGGAGATGATTTTCTGTAGTCTTTTTGCTAATATCTTATTTAAGATTTTAGCATCAATATTCATTAGGGAGATTGGTCTATAATTTTCTTTCTCTGTTTTCAGCCTACCTGGTTTAGGTATCAGTACCATGTCTGTGTCATAGAAGGAATTTGGTAGGACTCCTTCATTCCCTATTTTATCAAATAATTTATATAGCATTGGGGCCAATTGTTCTTTAAATGTTTGGTAAAATTCACATGTAAATCCATCTGGTCCTGGGGATTTTTTCTTAGGGAGTTGTTTAATGGCCTGTTCTATTTCTTTTTCTGAAATGGGACTATTCAAGCAATTTACTTCCTCCTCTGTTAGTCTGGGAAGTCTATATTTTTGGAGGTAGTCATCCATTTCACTTAGGTTATCAAATTTATTGGCATAAAGTTGAGCAAAATAACTCCTTATTATTTCTCTAATTTCCTCTTCATTGGTGGAAAGTTCTCCCTTTTCATTTTTAAGACTACTAATTTCATTTTCCTCCCTCCTTTTTCTAATCAGATTTACCAAAGGCTTATCTTTTTCATAGAACCAACTCTTAGTTTTATTAATTAGTTCAATAGTTTTTTTACTTTCAATATTTTTAATTTCTCCTTTTAATTTTAGAATTTCCAATTTAGTATTTGATTGGGGGTTTTTAATTTGGTCTTTTTTTAGTTTTTTTAGTTGCAAGCCCAATTCATTAATCTTTTCTTTCTCTGTTTTATTCAAGTAAGCCTCTAAGGATATAAAATTCCCTCTTATTACCGCTTTGGCTGCATCCCACAAATTTTGGTATGATGTCTCATCATTGTCATTATCTTGAGTGAAATTATTAATTGTATCTATAATTTGCTGCTTCACCCAATCATTCTTTAAGATGAGATTGTTTAGTTTCCAATTACTTTTTGGTCTATTTCCCCCTAACTTTTTGTTGAATGTAGTTTTTATTGCATCATGATCTGAAAAGAAAGCATTTACTATTTCTGCTTTCTTGCATTTAATTTTGAGGTCTTTATGTCCTAATATATGGTCAATTTTTGAATAGGTTCCATGAACTGCTGAGAAGAAAGTATATTCCTTTCTATCTCCATTCAATTTTCTCCAAAGATCTAACATACCTAATTTTTCTAATATTCTATTTACTTCTTTAATTTCTTTCTTATTTGTTTTGTGGTTTGATTTGTCTAATTCTGAGAGTGCAAGGTTGAGATCTCCCACTATTACAGTTTTGTTGTCTATTTCTTCTTGCAACTCTCTTAACTTCTCCTTTAGGAAGTTGGATGCCATACCACTTGGTGCATATATGTTTAATATTGATATTGCTTCGTTGTTTATGCTACCCTTTAGCAGGATGTAGTTTCCTTCCTTATCTCTTTTAATTAGATCAATTTTTGCTTTTGCTTGATCTGAGATAAGGATGGCTACCCCTGCTTTTTTGACTTCACCTGAAGCATAATAGATTTTGCTCCAGCCTTTTACCTTTACTCTATATGTATCTCCCTGCTTTAAATGTGTTTCTTGTAAACAACATATTGTAGGGTTCTGACTTTTGATCCAGTCTGCTATCTGCCTCCTCTTTATGGGGGAGTTCATCCCATTCACATTTATGGTTAGAATTACTAAATCTATATTTCCTGCCATCCTAATAACCCCAGATTATACTTTACTTATTCTTGCCTCCCCCAACCCTCTTTCCCCCTTTTAAACTTATGTACCCCTCTTGTATCACGATGCTTACCCTCTTTATAATCCCTCCCTCTCCCTTTGAGTCTTTTCCCCTTCCTTCCCTTATTACTCTTTTTCTTTTCCCTTTTCCTCTCCCCGTTTTAATGAGGCGAGAGAGAATTTTCTCTAAAACAAATGTCAATTATTTTTTTTTGAGCCAACTCTGATGAGAGTAAGATTCACACAATGTTCCTCCCCCTCTCTAAATTTCCTCAGATATGATAAGTTTCCTTTGCCTCTTTGTGGGATGTGGTTTCCCTCTTTTTATCCCTCCTTCCACCTTATTCTGCCATCATCCCTTTTCCATATCTACTTCCCTTTTTTATGTTATATCAGTACAATCAAATTATACATGTATTCTTTTTGTATATCCACAACAGAAATACAATTCTCAAGAGTTATTTTTACCTTTTCTGCATCTCTTGAGTTCTATCGTTGGAGATCAAATTTTTTGTTTAGTTCTGGTTTTTTCTTCAGAAACAAATGGAATTCATTTGTTTCATTAAATGTCCATCTTCTTCCCTGGAAGAAAATGCTCAGCTTAGCTGGGTAGTTTATTCTTGGCTTCATCCCAAGTTCTTGTGCCTTTTGGAATATCATATTCCAGGCTCTTCATTCTTTAATGTAGAGGCAGCCAGATCTTGGGTGATCCTTATTGTGGCACCTCGGTATTTAAATGGTTTTTGGCTGCTTGTAAAATTTTTTCCTTAATCTGATAGTTCTGAAATTTGGCTACAATATTCCTTGGGGTTTTTATTTTAGGGTTTCTTTCAGAAGGTGTTCGATGAATTCTTTCAATGCCTATTTTACCTTCTGATTCTATTACATCTGGGCAGTTCTCTTTGATGATTTCTTGTAAAATAGTATCCAGGCTCTTTTTTTCATCATAGTTTTCGGAAAGTGCAATAATCCTCAGATTATCTCTCCTAGATCTATTTTCCAAGTCTGTCGTTTTTGCGAGTAGATAATTCATGGTTTTTTCCAGTTTGTCATTTTTTTGTTTTTGCTTGACTGATTCTTGCTGTCTCAATGAATCGTTAGTTTCTATTTGTTTAGTTCTAATTTTTGAAGAATTATTTTCTTCATTAGCTTTTTTTACTTCTTTCTGTATATGTCCAATTGAGTTTTAAATGTATTGTTTTGGTCTGTGGAATTTTTTTCCATTTCACTAATTTTTTTTAGTGATTATTTTCTTTTTCCAATTCACAGATCCTACTTTCTTGCGAGTTCTTTGTCTTTTTCCAATTCACAAATCCTACTTTCTAGTGAATTCTTTATTTTTTCAATTCACCAATTTTATTTCCCTGCATTTCCTGGGAATTTTTTAACTTTTCCAATTGGTATTTCAGGAAGTTGTTGCTCTCTTGTAGGCTTCTCTTTCCTTTCCCCATTTATCTTCTAACTTTCTTTTGAGACTTTTAATGGTCTCTTCTATGAGAGCATCATATAAAGGAGGACAGTCTGATGCATTTTTGCTGTTTGAGGTCTCTTCAGGTTTGCTGACCTGCTCTTTTTCTGCATAGAAGCTGTCTATCGTTCTTTTCATCTTTTTATTCATGTTTTAAAGCCTTTAGGGTAGGTCTCCTAGGCAAGGGGGTTACCAGCTTCCTCTGCAGAGCAGGGAGAGATGTAAACCGATTTCCAGCTCCGAGGTATGGGAGTGCTCTGAGTGAGAGTTTTCCCTTCCCCCAACAGGAAGTGGATTCAGCACTGGCCGAGCTATCGAAGTGCCCAGTTGGGCTGTGTGAGTTAGCGATTGCCCTCGGCTAGAGACTAAGGGGTGAAAGTGTCACTGCCCCAGGCCGGAGCCTCTTGTGGCACTGTGAGTATTAGCAGCTGACCACAGACCACCCCAAACTCTGCCCCAGCGTCTCTGCCTGATGCAAATCGGCCCTGGAAAAGCTCGATGGCCCCAAGCCGAGCTCCCCACTGTGCAGATTGGAGGCTAACCCGGGCTGTGTCCTCCTGCCGTGCAGGGTCACAACTGCCCCAAGGAAAAGCACCGTACTGCGGGTTGGGGCTGCGAGCTTGTGCTGAGATCTGTGCTTTCACTTTCGGTTTGAGGCTCTCCTGGGAACCTAATTTCTCTCCCAGTCTGTGCTGATCTCCCCCCTGGCCCCGGAACCAACCTTTTTTGGCGAGACTGCAGATTTTCTTCAGCTGGTGAGTTGTTCTACTTCTTATCTTTACGAATTGTAGCAGTCAAGACTATTTTTGAGGCTCAATATAATATTGATAAAGACGATAAGAGAAGAGCTTAGAAAGTCGCGTGTGTCTTCTCCGCCATCTTGGCTCCGCCCCTAAAACCAGTTTTCAACATTCATTTCAGTATTATTTTGAGTTCCGATTTTTTTGTCCCTCCCTTACCTTTCCTTCCCAACGACAGGATATAATCTGATAGAGGTTAAATATGTGCAATTTTCTTAAACATATTTCCATAGTAGTCATGTTGTGAAAGAAAGAATCAGAATTAAACAGAAAAACTACATGAAATAAAAAGAAAAAAAATAACATTTTTATCCACATTCAGTCTCCATAATTCTTGCTCTGGATGTGGATGACATCTTCCATTCAAATCTATTGGAAATATCTTGTATCATTGTATAGCTGAGCTAAAAACTGAGTCCATCACAGTTGATCATTACATAATCTTGCTATTACTGTGTACAGTGTTTTCTTGGTTCTGCTCATTTCACTCAGCATTAGTTCATGTAAGTCTCTCCAGGTTTTTCTGACATCCATCTGCTCTCATTTCTTAGAGAACAATAGTATTCCATTACATCCATATGTCACAACTTATTCAACTACTCCCCAACTGATGAGCATCCACATAATCTCCACTTCCTTGCTGCTACAAACATTTTTGCACATGGGGGTCCTTTTCTCTCTTTTATGATCTTACTGGAATACAGACACAGTAATGGCACTGCTGGATCAAAGGGTCATTATCTGATGTTTCAACTAGATCAAGTATGACCACCTAAGTCCATATTTCTAGTTTTCTTCTAGTTATACATGTGGATACGTGTAGAAATCAAGAGAAGTAGATAATGGGATGATAGTTCTCAGTAGGTGTTCCATTATACTACAAACACATGCCCAAAGAAGACAGAGGATTTCACTCTAGTTTCAATCAAGTGAACCAAGAGCTCCCTCAGTATCCCGTTCCTGGGAGTCACTCAATACTACTACTCTTCTCTCTTTCCTTTGACCCTTCCTGGATGACATTTCTCCTCTTGATGGCACCTAAGGCTCCAAAACATCATTCTCTAGAGCACAAGCGGATGCTCCCTCCTGAGTTACAGTCCCAGGTACCCCTCTAGAGGAAAAGTCACATACGTATTGTAAATATTTAAGTATTAAATGTTCTTTTTTCCCTTCCTTCAATGCCCCATTATTCTGCCCCACCTCTCAACCTCCTGACAGATTCCCTCCTGCCCCCAGCCCCTCCTTCTACATTGTTCTTCAGTTGCTTTCATGAAGTACTTTGCAAAAAAAATAGGGATATGACAGAGAGCTGTGATGTGTTTGGTATAGGATACTAAAGGATTAAAAAAACCTGTCTCTTGTCAAGGAAATTTTGAATTTTCTCTTAAAGGATTGCCAGATTGAGACTTTAAACATCTTTCCCAGTCACCCAATCAGTATGTGTCACAGCAGGGGACTTGAACCCAGTCTCTTGATTGCTAAGCCTATCATTCATTCCACTACAAGTCACTATTCCTCAAAAACATGTTCTTCTATATAACTTCAGGGTGTAATGACTTGATTCCACTGGACAAACTGAGAATTCCAATATTTTGTCTTAATTTCCTAAAAATTGAGCAGCCCTATTTTAGCTGATATTCTAAAGTTCATCCTCAGTGGGATTCTTTTCCTTGAGCTGTAAAGTTGTGCTAAGGTGAACAACGGTTATGTTTTCTTTCCAATTGTTTCAGTAGAAATTTCTCTTATTACATAACATTAACTTAACAATCAGCTATTTACTCGAATCTGTTTTTCCTCTTTGACTTCTTTCCTTCTAGATGAAGATAAACTGTGAAATCCCTTCTTTTATTATGACCAAACACTAAAATCCTTGGGCTGCTTCTCTGTGATTTATGTGTGACTATAAGCATAAGTCATGAGAGACAATAAAGTCTAGCCACTTAAAACAATGACTCATAGGGTGCCATACTGTACGCATGCAGGATTTATAAAGAGAATTCCACTCTTCTGACACCTTGTTCAAAACCCATAAATGAATGTTAGATAATACTCAGCAGGGACAAAATAGACTAAAAAGTATCTGCTATTAGAGAGATGTGCTCTCTGGACAGGGTCTCAAGCAATTTTATTAAAGCAGTCAATTAAATCAGTGGCAAAGCTATAGAATTCATTGATGGCACGGGACCTTAGGAGAAAACAAAAACTAATTGCCACACCCATCTGCTCAGAAGCCATATTTGTACAGACTGTGACCGTTCCAAACTTTTTTATAACTTCTCTGATCCTTCCAACCAACAAGTGTCTGTTAACAACTTGCCGTGTGTCAAGCTATGATACCCATGCTGGGGACACAAAAAACCCAAAAGTAGTCCCTGCCCTCAAGGGGATCACAAGGGTGAGCAAGGTGTGAGAGAACAGTAAAATAACACTGTGTGTGTGTGTGTGTGTGTGTGTGTGTGTGTGTGTGTGAGAGAGAGAGAGAGAGAGAGAGAGAGAGAGAGAGAGAGAGAGAGAGAAAGACCTAAAAGAGGCAGATGGAAGCTATTGTCAGGAGGCAGACACTGAAGGTAGGAAAGGTGACCCAGAAAGGCCTCCTGGAGAAGGTAGGATTTGCAATGAAACTGGAAGGAAGCCAGAAAAGTTTGACTATGTAGAGTTGAGGAGTGTACAGGAATGGGGAACAGTCAGTCAGTGCTGCAGTCACAGAGACAGGGGATAGTTCAAGTTGTGGAGGGCTGAATATCCCAAACTCAGAACTTTACTTTTGATCCTGGAGATAACAGAGAGATAGCTTAAGGGAAAGGGAAGTGATGTGGTCAGATATGTTCTTTAGGAAAATGATTTTGGCAGATGAGTGAATGATGCATTTGAGTGAACTAGGGTGGTAGCTGTTCAAATGAAGAAAAGGGGATGTATCCCCAAAATGTTGTCAAGGTAAAAACAAGAATTAGCAACACAACAAATAGATGGGGTGAGTCTGGAAAGTCAAGGATGACACTAAGATTGTGAGCCAGAGTGCCTGGGAAATCAGTAGTGTTCTTGAAACTAATAGGGAAATCTGGGAGATGGGCTGGGGTGGGGGAGTGGAGAAGAAACCCCTGGAGGGTAAAGACAATGAGTTCAGTCCTGGATGAGTGGAGTCTGAGATGCCTATAGGACATTCACTTCAAGATGTCTAACAGATGGCTGATGCAGTAAGAAAGGTAGAAAGGCAGGCCATATAGGTCTGGTAATCATTCGGACAGATAGAACTAAACTCACAGTAGCTGAAGAGATAACCCAGAGAATATAACAAAGGGAGAAAAAAGGAAAGGGCTCAGGGTAGAGCCTCAAGGCTCAAAAACTCAACTTCTCTTCAAACTTTCTTTTTCTTTGAGTTTCAAGGATCTTTACTTTGCCTAACTATGGTTTAAGGTTTTAACAACTGATTGGGGGTGGGGGGTGGGAGGAGATGGAATGTGAGAAGAAATGGGTTAAAGTGCAAACACAGCAGGGGTTCTTAACCTGGGGTCTGCCAACTTTTTGGACACAAAGTGATAACTGTATTTTTTTTTTAATTTTATTTTTTTTTTATTTATTTAATAGCCTTTAATTTACAGGATATATACATGGGTAACTTTACAGCATTAACAATTGCCAAACCTCTTGTTCCAATTTTTCACCTCTTACCCCCCACCCCTCCCTAAATGGCAGGATGACCAGTAGATGTTAAATATATTAAAATATAACTTAGATACACAATAAGTATACATGACCAAAACATTATTTTGCTGTACAAAAAGAATCAGACTCTGAATTATTGTACAATTAGCTTGTGAAGGAAATCAAAGATGCAGGTGTGCATAAATATAGGGACTGGGAATTCAATGTAATGGTTTTTAGTCATCTCCCAGAGTTCTTTTTCTGGGTATAGCTAGTTCAGTTCATTACTGCTCCATTAGAAATGATTTGGTTGATCTCGTTGCTGAGGATGGCCTGATCCATCAGGACTGGTCATCATCTAGTATTGTTGTTGAAGTATATAATGATCTCCTGGTCCTGCTCATTTCACTTAGCATCAGTTCGTGTAAGTCTCTCAGGCCTTTCTGAAATCATCCTGTTGGTCATTTCTTACAGAACAGTAATATTCCATAATTTTCATATACCACAATTTATTCAGCCATTCTCCAACTGATGGACATCCATTCAGTTTCCAGTTTCTAGCCACTACAAAAGGGCTGCCACAAACATTCGTGCACATACAGGTCCCTTTCCTTCTTTATAATCTCTTTGGGATATAATCCCAGTAGTAACACTGCTGGATCAAAGGGTATGCACAGTTTGATAACTTTTGAGCATAGTTCCAAACTACTCTCCAAAATGGTTGGATTCGTTCACAACTCCACCAACAATGCATCAATGTCCCAGTTTTCCCACATCCCTCCAACAATCATCAATATTTTTCCTGTCATCTTAGCCAATCTGACAGGTGTGTAGTGGTATCTTAGAGTTGTCTTAATTTGCATTTCTCTGATTAATAATGACTTGGAGCATCTTTTCATATGACTAGAAATAGTTTCAATTTCTTCATCTGAGAATTGTCTGTTCATATCCTTTGACCATTTTCAATTGGAGAATGGCTTGATTTTTATAAATTAGAGTTAATTCTCTATATATTTTGGAAATGGGGCCTTTATCAGAACCTTTGACTGTAAAATATTTTCCCAGTTTATTGCTTCCTTCTAATCTTGTCTGCATTAGTTTTGTTTGTACAAAAACTTTTCAGTTTGGTATAATCGAAATTTTCTATTTTGTGATCAGTAATGATCTCTAGTTCTGCTTTGGTCATAAAACCTTCCCTTCCACAGGTCTGAGAGGTAAACTATCCTATGTTCCTCTAATTTATTAATAATTTCATTCTTTATGCCTAGGTCATGAACCCATTTTGACCTTATCTTGGTGTACGGCGTTAAGTGTGGATCAATGCCTAGTTTCTGCCATATTAGTTTCCAATTTTCCCAGCAATTTTTATCAAACAGTAAGTTCTTATCCCAAAAGCTGGGATCTTTGGGTTTGTCAAACACTAGGTTGCTATATTTGTTGACTGTTTTATCCCTTGAACCTAATCTATTCCACTGATCAACTAATCTATTCCTTAGCCAATACCAAATAGTTTTGGTAACTGCTGCTCTATAGTATAGTTTTAGATCTGGTACAGCTAAGCCACCATCATTTGATTTTTTTTATTAATTCCTTGAAATTCTTTACCTTTTGTTTTTCCATATGAACTTTGTTGTTATTTTTTCTAGGTCATTAAAATAGTTTTTTGGGAGTCTGATTGGTATAGCGCTAAATAAATAGATTAGTTTAGGTAATATTGTCATCTTTATTATATTTGCTCACCCTATCCAAGAGCATTTAATATTTTTCCAATTGGTTAGATCAGACTTAATTTGTGTGAAAAGTGGTCTGTAATTTTGCTCATAAAGTTTCTGATTTTCCCTTGGCAGATAGATTCCTAAATATTTTATATTATCAGTAGTTACTTTAAATGGAATTTCTCTTTGTAACTCTGACTGTTGGATTTTTTAGTGATATATAAGAATGCTGATGACTTATGTGGGTTTATTTTATAACCAGCAACTTTGCTAAAGTTGTGGATTATTTCTAATAACTTTTAGCAGAATCTCTGGGTTCTCTAAGTATACCATCATGTCATCGGCAAAGAGTGATAATTTGGCTTCCTCATTGCCTATTCTTATTCCTTTAATCTCTTTCTCAGCTCTTATTGCTATAGCTAGCGTTTCTAATACAATATTAAATAGTAACGGTGATAGTGGGCAACCTTGTTTCACTCCAGATCTTATTGGGAATGGTTGCAGTTTGTCTCCATTACATATGATGCTTACTGATGGTTTTAAATAGATGCTGCTGATTATTTTAAGGAAAAGTCCATTTATTCCTATATTCTCAAGTGTTTTTAATAGGAATGGATGTTGGATTTTATCAAATGCTTTTTCTGCATCTATTGAGATGATCATATGGTTTTTGTTAATTTGGTTATTGACATGGCCAATTATATTGATAGTTTTCCTAATATTGAACCAGCCTCGCATTCCTGGTATAAATCCTACTTGATCATAGTGTATTATCTTGGAGATGATTTTCTGTAGTCTTTTTGCTAATATCTTATTTAAGATTTTAGCATCAATATTCATTAGGGAGATTGGTCTATAATTTTCTTTCTCTGTTTTCAGCCTACCTGGTTTAGGTATCAGTACCATGTCTCGTGTCATAGAAGGAATTTGGTAGGACTCTTCATTCCCTATTTTATCAAATAATTTATATAGCATTGGGGCCAATTGTTCTTTAAATGTTTGGTAAAATTCACATGTAAATCCATCTGGTCCTGGGGATTTTTTCTTAGGGAGTTGTTTAATTGCCTCTTCTATTTCTTTTTCTGAAATGGGACTATTCAAGCAATTTACTTCTTCCTCTGTTAGTCTGGGAAGTCTGTATTTTTGTAGGTAGTCATCCATTTCACTTAGGTTATCAAATTTATTGGCATAAAGTTGAGCAAAATAACTCCTTATTATTTCTCTAATTTCCTCTTCATTGGTGGAAAGTTCTCCTTTTCATTTTTAAGACTACTAATTTCATTTCCTCCTCCTTTTCTAATCAGATTTACCAAAGGCTTATCTATTTTATTGGCTTTTCATAGAACCAACTCTTAGTTTTATTAATTAGTTCAATAGTTTTTACTTTCAATATTTTTAATTTCTCCTTTTAATTTTAGAATTTCCAATTTAGTATTTGATTGGGGGTTTTAATTTGGTCTTTTTAGTTTTTTAGTTGCAAGCCCAATTCATTAATCTTTTCTTTCTCTGTTTTATTCAAGTAAGCCTCTAAGGATATAAAATTCCCTCTTATTACCGCTTTGGCTGCATCCCACAAATTTTGGTATGATGTCTCATCATTGTCATTATCTTGAGTGAAATTATTAATTGTATCTATAATTTGCTGCTTCACCCAATCATTCTTTAAGATGAGATTGTTTACTTTCCAATTACTTTTTGGTCTATTTCCCCCTAACTTTTTGTTGAATGTAGTTTTTATTGCATCATGATCTGAAAAGAAAGCATTTACTATTTCTGCTTTCTTGCATTTAATTTTGAGGTCTTTATGTCCTAATATATGGTCAATTTTTGAATAGGTTCCATGAACTGCTGAGAAGAAAGTATATTCTCTTCTATCTCCATTCAATTTTCTCCAAAGATCCAACATACCTAATTTTTCTAATATTATATTTACTTCTTTAATTTCTTTCTTATTTGTTTTGTGGTTTGATTTGTCTAATTCTGAGAGTGCAAGGTTGAGATCTCCTACTATTACAGTTTTGTTGTCTATTTCTTCTTGCAACTCTCTTAACTTCTCCTTTAGGAAGTTGAGTGCCATACCACTTGGTGCATATATGTTTAATATTGATATTGCTTCGTTGTTTATGTACCCTTTAGCAGGATGTAGTTACCTTCCTTATCTCTTTTAATTAGATCAATTTTTACTTTGCTTGATCTGAGATAAGGATGGCTACCCCTGCTTTTCTGACTTCACCTGAAGCATAATAGATTTTGCTCCAGCCTTTTACTTTTACTCTATATGCATCCCCCTGCTTTAAATGTGTTTCTTGTAAACAACATATTGTAGGGTTCTGACTTTTGATCCAGTCTGCTATCTGCCTCCTCTTTATGGGGAGTTCATCCCATTTACATTTACGAGTTAGAATTACTAAATCTGTATTTCCTGCCATCCTAATAACCCCAGATTGTGCTTTACTTATTCTTGCCTCCCCCAACCCTCTTCCCCCTTTTAAACTTATGTACCCCTCTTGTATCACGATACTTATCCTCTTTGTAATCCCTCCCTCCCCCCCTTTGAGTCTTTCCCCCTTCCTTCCCTTATTACACTTTTTCTTTTCCCTTTTCCTCTCCCCGTTTTTAATGAGGCAGAGAGAATTTTCTCTAAAACAAATGTCAATTATTTTTCTTTTGAGCCAACTCTGATGAGAGTAAGATTCACACAATGTTCCTCCCCCTCTCTAAATTCCCTCAGATATGATAAGTTTCCTTAGCCTCTTTGTGGGATGTGGTTTCCCTCTTTTTATCCCTCCTTCACACCTTATTCTGCCATCATCCCTTTTCCATATCTACTTCCCTTTTTTATGTTATATCAGTACAATCAAATTATACATGTATTCTTTTTGTATATCCACAAAGAAATACAATTCTCAAGAGTTATTTTACCTTTTCTGCATCTCTTGAGTTCTATTCTTGGAGATCAAATTTTTGTTTAGTTCTGGTTTTTCTTCAGAAACAGATGGAATTCATTTGTTTCATTAAATGTCCATCTTCTTCCTGGAAGAAAATGCTCTGCTTAGCTGGGTAGTTTATTCTTGGCTGCATCTCAAGTTCTTGTGCCTTTCGGAATATCATATTCCAGGCCTTCTTTCCTTTAATGTAGAGGCAGCCAGATCTTGGGTGATCCTTATTGTGGCACCTCGGTATTTAAATGGTTTTTTTTTGGCTGCTTGTAAAATTTTTTCCTTAATCTTATAGTTCTGAAATTTTGCCACAATATTCCTTGGGTTTTTATTTTAGGGTTTCTTTCAGAAGGTGTTCGATGAATTCTTTCAATGCCTATTTTACCTTCTGATTCTATTACATCTGGGCAGTTCTCTTTGATGATTTCTTGTAAAATAGTATCTAGGCTCTTTTTTTCATCATAGTTTTCAGAAAGTCCAATAATCCTCAGATTATCTCTCTTAGATCTATTTTCCAAGTCTGTCGTTTTTGCAAGTAGATAATTCGTGTTTTTTCCAGTTTGTCATTTTTTTTTTTTTGCTTGACTGATTCTTGCTGTCTCAATGAATCATTAGTTTCAATTTGTTCAGTTCTAATTTTTAAAGAATTATTTTCTTCAATAGCTTTTGTTACTTCTTTCTGTATATGTCCAATTGAGTTTTGAATGTATTGTTTTGGTCTGTGGAATTTTTTTCCATTTCACTAATTTTTTTTTTTAGTGAATTATTTTCTTTTTCCAATTCACAGATCCTACTTTCTTGCGTGTTCTTTGTCTTTTCCAATTCACGGATCCTACTTTCTTGCGAGTTCTTTGTCTTTTCCAATTCACAAATCCTACTTTCTAGTGAATTCTTTATTTTTTCCAATTCACAATTCTTACTTTCCTGAGATTTTTTATTTTTCCAATTCACCAATTTTGTTTCCTGCACTTCCTGGGAATTTTTAACTTTTCCAATTCGTATTTCAGGAAGTTGTTGCTCTCTTGTAAGGCTCTCTTTCCTTTCCCATTTATCTTCTACTCTCTTTTGAGACTTTTAATGGTCTCTTCTATGAGAGCATTATGTAAAGGAGGACAGTCTGATGCATTTTTGCTGTTTGAGGTCTCTTCAGGTTTGCTGACCTGCTCTTTTTCTGCATAGAAGCTGTCGATTGTTCTTTTCATCTTTTTATTCATGTTTTAAAGCCTTTAGGGTAGGTCTCCTAGGCAAGGGGTTACCAGCTTCCTCTGCAGAGCAGGGAAAGATGTAAACCGATTTCCGCTCGAGGTATGGGAGTGCTCTGGGTGAGAGTTTTCCCTTCCCCCAACAGGAAGTGGATTCAGCACTGGCCGAGCTATCAAACTGCTTAGTAGGGCTGAGTGGATTATCGATTGCCCTAGGCTAGAGACTAAGTGGTGAAAGTGTCACCGCCCAGGCCGGAGCCTCTTGTGGGACTGTGAGTATTAGCAGCTGAGCACAGACCGCAGAATGCAGACAGCCACAAACTCTGCCCAGCATCTCTGCCTGATGCAAATCGGCCCTGGAAAAAAAAGCTCTATGGCCCCAAGCCGAGCTCCCCCCTGAGCAGATTGGAGGCTAACCCGGGCTGCGTCCTCCTGCCGTGCAGGATCACAACTGCCCCAAGGAAAAGCCCCTTACTGCGGGTTGGGGATGCGCCCTTGTGCTGAGATCTGTGCCTTCACCCTCGGTTTGAGACTCTCCTCGGAACCTAATTTCTCTCCCAGTCTGCGCCGATCTCCCCCCTGGCCCCGGAACCAACCTTTTTTGGCGAGACTGCAGATTTTCTTCGGCCGGTGAGTTGTTCTATTTCTTATCTTTACGAATTGTAGCAGTCAAGACTATTTTTGAGGCTCGATATAATATTGATAAAGAGGGTAAGAGAAGAGTTTAGAAAGACGCGTGTGTCTTCTCCGCCATCTTGGCTCCGCCCCATGATAACTGTATTTTAATATAAATTGGTCTCCTTTGTGCTTCTAGGCATCTGATTTTACTCATTGAAAAACATTTTTTCCAGAGGTTTTATCAGACTGTCAAAAGAGTCCCAAATACAGAACAGTTGAAGAGCATGCACCCGAAGGCCACCAACAGCGGTGGGCTGAGCCATACACATCTTTGGTTCCTCCTATAAATTTTGCAAGGAATTTAAATACTCTTTGAGTTTGAGGCAAGAGGGATGAGATTTCCCTCTGGCTGCGGACAACTCTGCGCTAAGTCATGTGACAGTTGTAAGATGTCCGCCATCCCTCATGACCAAGTCACACTGAGATCATCCATGATGAGGGGGGGAGAGGGGAAGGCGCGATGAAATGAGAGGGGAGGACGATCAGAATAATCGGTAACTGAAGTCAACATCAAAGATAGAGATTCAATTTTACAAATATATCGAAAAGACACCCTGACTTTGCCCAACTGGCTTTGGGCAAGATTTCCTCCCTGTCCCGTAACCGGACCCCTACCCCCTCAACATGGGAAGGGCTGAAAGGTCAAGAGAACTTCAGTTCCCTTCCAGTGCCCCTCCTCCCAGTCACACGTACTGCTACTTCCAGCGTTCCAATCCTTTACTTCAGAACTCTATCTCCAGGGTACAACGTAGGTCGAGCCGAGGCACAACAGAAATGCCTGGCTCCATGGCAGACATTGAGAAAACCGATTTGGGGCCCTTGGTCGGCGCTATCGATCAAGGGACCAGCTCCACTCGCTTTCTAGTGTTTAATTCGACAACGGCCGAACTCCTCAGCCATCACAAAATTGAGCTGAAGCAGAAGTTTCCAAAGGAGGGCTGGGTCGAACAAGACCCCATAGAGATCCTGCAGTCTGTCTATGACTGTATGGAGACAACATGTGAGAAGCTTAATGAGCTGAATGTTGACATTTCTACCATCAAAGCCATCGGGCTGAGCAACCAGAGGGAGACTACTGTTATCTGGGACAAGTTTACTGGAGAGCCTCTCTACAATGCCGTGGTTTGGCTTGATCTTCGTACCCAGTCAACGGTTCAGCTTCTCAGTAAGAAAATCCCTGGCAATAATAATTTTGTCAAATCAAAGACCGGGCTGCCTCTGAGCACTTACTTTAGTGCCGTGAAGCTCCACTGGCTCTTGGAAAATGTGAGAAAAGTTAAGAGAGCTGTCGAGGACCAAAGAGCCCTTTTTGGGACCATTGATTCCTGGGTGATCTGGAACCTGACCGGAGGCATCGATGGAGGGGTCCACTGTACAGATGTAACCAACGCCAGTCGAACCATGCTTTTCAACATTCACTCGCTGAAATGGGACGTAGAGCTGTGTGAGTTTTTTGACGTTCCTATGAATATGCTTGCAGAAGTCCGCAGTTCTTCCGAGATCTATGGGCTGATGAAATCTGGAGCTCTGGAAGGTGTGCCAATATCCGGATGCCTGGGAGACCAGTCTGCAGCTTTGGTGGGACAGATGTGCTTCCAAGACGGGCAAGCCAAAAATACCTACGGAACCGGTTGCTTCTTAATGTGCAATACAGGAACAAAGTGTGTCTTCTCTGAACATGGCCTCATCACCACTGTGGCTTACAAGCTGGGCCGAGACAAGCCAGCCATCTATGCGTTGGAAGGATCCGTTGCCATCACCGGGGCTGTCATTCAGTGGCTGAAAGACAATCTGGGCATTATAGAAACCATAGAAGAGATCGAAACACTAGCCGAAGAGGCGGGATCGGCTCACGGCTGCTACTTTGTTCCAGCATTCTCAGGTTTATACGCACCATACTGGGAACCAACTGCAAGAGGTATTATTTGTGGACTTACTCATTTCACAAACAAACAACATATCGCCTTTGCCGCATTAGAGGCAATCTGTTTCCAAACCCGGGAAATAGTGGATGCTATGAATCAAGATTTTGGAACTCCACTCACCCATTTACAAGTAGACGGAGCAATGACCAACAACAAAATTCTAATGCAACTTCAGGCAGACGTACTGAATATACCGGTAGTGAAGCCTTCGATGCCTGAAACAGCTGCACTGGGGGCAGCCATGGCTGCTGGAGCCGCAAAAGGAGTAGACGTCTGGAGTCTGGAAGCTGATGATCTATCACCTGTCAACGTGGAGCAGTTTGAACCGGAGATAAATGCAGAAGAAGGTGAAAATCGCTATTCTACTTGGAAGAAAGCCGTGCAGAGATCCATGGGCTGGGTTGTACCTCGGAGCCGTCTAAGCGGCCATTTTGATCTCATCTGCAGTATACCTCTGGGCTTTTTTATAGTGTCTACCATTATAATGTTAATTGGAGCAAGGTACATCTCAGGGGATCCCTAAATATCTGAAAAGGCTTAAAGAATTCCGAAGTTAAAACCTTTAGTGTTTAACAATAACCAAAAAACTTAGTAATCTGTTCTCTGCATAAGTCATTCCTCTATAGGAATATATTCATAAAGATTAGCATGACCCATAAGAATATAGCAATGTTGTAATAGATAAATATATAATGTGCTTTTCAAAAATCAGCAGTTAGAATTGGAGGAAGGAGTCAACTGGGTTGGGGGGGAAGCTGAACCTCTTATTAACCATTATCATCCAATCATTTCTATGATCTAAGAAAAAGTCTGATTCTAGTCATATTATCTTTCATCAAATATTCTATGTGACTGACTAGAATATTTACTGTCTGTACTTAGTAATTACGATCTAAAGAACAGAGATGGATTTTTCTTACTGGCTCCCAAAGTTGTTCTTGCCCACCTGGTAAGGCATTCAAAGCCTTTCTTAGATTTTTCATAGCAATCTTTTTAACACCTTAAAGGAGTAAATATTTAACAATAGCCCAGTTTGGACGTTTTCCTTAAGTTTAATTTAAGCTAAGTGGAATGATCCCTTAGAAACACCAATATAACTAATTTTTCTGTATCTTTTGCTTACCTAAATCTTGTAATGGAAGTTTTTCCCCTTCCCTACTGAATTTAGTTTTTTATAAATATACATATATATTTTGCTCTGAATGTATAACAGGAATATCGACATACTTTACATGTGTAGGACTAAAATAAATAGAAGATGTATTAATATCTACTGAGATGATTTAGGGATAATAGCTATGGCTATTGAAAGGAGAATGATGATGCACATTTTTCATCAGAAAAAAATATTTTCTTGAGACATCAACTTTTACAACAAAAATATACATTCCACATAAGTCAATAAAAATAAGCTTAATTCTGTAGTAAATCTTTCCTACCTTCTTCCATATATCTCGTAGTAAGATAAATACCCCCCCAAAAAATTAATAAACAAATTTTGCTCCAAATAAAGATGTTTCTGTGTTTTCATTTGCATCACTTTGGGGTTTTAATATTGTCAAGTTCTTAGCTTTTTATGGAGTTCAGGGAAAGGCAGCAACTTGCTATCCTGTCATTATTAAGTTATTATATTATTTTTATCTTTATCCCAGTCCTCATCCCACCCCCCAAAAAAAGAGTAGAAAAAAGTAACTTGATTACAAGTTAGATAAGGTGGAAATTTACTTATGAGAGACAAGGGACCTAAGATGTGGGACAGAATGTAGGAAGAGTATGGTAACAACTTAGTTCAGAAATGGGACTTAAAATTGGTTCTGAGCAACTTAAGGAGGAAAGTTACCTATCAGAGCCCCCAGGGTGTGGGGGGTAGTCCTAATATCTGTGGGAGGTAAAAAAGTAGCATAGCCCAGAGATGGAGAGGTACTGTATTGGGGCAAAGTACCATGAAAAGTCATCTTTCCAAGTCTCAGGGGTGGGAGTCTTGAGTTCAGTAAAGGTGGAAGAGTCAGAGTACAGGGGATATGGTTGGGAAGGGATACGAAGGAGTACAGAGGTGGTTAAGACTAGATAGAGGGAAAGCTCACTTCTTAGAGCTTCAGGGGCTGGTTACCGAGTGTTGATGGGAGGGAGAGAAGAGTCAGAGTAGGAGACAAGATTTAGACGGGTTGTGGACAGAAGATAATTCCTCAACCTGAGAAAGGTAAGTTAAAAACTTGACAATCAGGGTCCCAGGGGTGGGAGGCCAAGTTCAGGTGGGAGATGGCAGATGGCCAGGGTATACATAGTTTAATGGGTACAAGGACACACTTGAAGTGGGAAATGGCCCAGAATGGAGCAAGATAAATTGGAGAATTACTTATTGGAGCCCCACTGGTAGAATTCTGAGGTCAGTAAGGAGGTGACAGAGACTGCAGCATGGTTTAGAAGTGTGACAGAGCCTGAACATAAACAAGAGAAAATTTGAAGATGAGACAAACTGATTTGAAGTAAGAGTAGCTGAGAGCTCACATCTCAGGAGTAGTAGGAGTAGGATTTTGAAATCTGTGAGAAGTGATGGGGGGTTAGGAAAAGTTTTAGATTAAGTATGGACAAGAAAATGCACTTCTCAGAGAGTGAGGGGTCATTCTCCAGGTTCTGGGGAGAGATTGAAGACAGCAAGTGGAGAGGCCACAGTTTGGACATGGATGGACATGGGAAGCACCCTAGTTCTGGCCAAGATAATATGAAAACTCATCTACCAGACCCCCAAGGGCAAGGTTTGGGTTACCGGTGGGAGGTTGAGGATGGTCAGAGTGAAATAGGAATGATTTGGGAGTGTTTAGAAGACGTAGCATGGCCTGCTCTACAGCAAAATAAGTTAAAATCTCAGCTATCAGAGCCATAAGAAAGGGATTTCCAATGGGAGGGAGAGGAGGGCCAGAATGGCAGTTTAGAGGTAGGAAAAGGCCTGGTTTCAAAATAGGGAAGCAATATGGCCTAGTCCTGAGAAGGGTAAGCTAAAGACACACTTTGTAAGAGTCCCAGTTCTGGTAGAAAAGGGAAGTTAAGGAGAGTAAGTTAGAAAAGGGCCCAAGTATAAGGGTCCTGGTTTAGACAAGGCATTGGGGCCTAAGCAGAAAAATTAAGCAGAGGCTTAGGGTTGGGATTTTGAATTCTGCTGGACATGACCAAGGGACAGAGGACAGGGGGAGGGTTTAGGACATGACAGGAGCTGATTTGAAGGAGAGACGTGGCCTATTTCTGGGCAAGATAAGGAGTAATGTCACCTCTCCAAGCCCAAAGGGAGATTCTTCTGTGGATAATAGAAGACAGTCATCAAGGAAGCAGCACTGTACTTGCCCATAGTAGAGACCTGGAGAACTTTCTTTTGGAGGCTCCTCCACCAGGCTGAAAGTTAAGCAACTCTGGGTGCTGTGCATGGCTCTTTCCAAGGCTAAATTCAACAAGAACACCAAAGCGCTAGGAGTCATACTCCCGGCTTCACCCCCGGGTATCCAGCAGACAACTGATCTTCAGTCTCACTTATTCTCTGGAGGCTCATTGTCCAGAAGAGGCTAAAAGAGATCAGCGGGGCAGGGCAGCAAACATCCCTGGGGAGGGGATAAAACAAGAGGGGATGGGGGTGAGGGTCAGACTTGGAAGAAGAAAAGACTCGGCGGCCTCCTTCCTGAGCCTGAACTTTGTTCATAGAGGAAAGTATGTTCTATCACCAGCCTAAGAGGAGGAATGCAATTACAGCCACATTTTGTAATGAAATCCAACATTTGGGAAAAGGAAAAGAAAATGAAGAGAAGCTATTTCTCATTTTCTATCTGATATATCTGACTGAAAGAAAATTATATTAAATAGAATATCTATCTTAAAACAATATCAGAGATGTCAAGCTGCCAAAGGCAAAAACTACATAGTTAAAATGAAAACTGGAAGCATTTTACTCATCCAACAATCAGAAACTTTCCCAGAAGATATGGTCTCATTATGAAAAGTCTGAATTAAAAATCTTTTTAAAACAGCAAGGAAAAAACCCTTGACATTTTTAGCTTCAGCTGGTACCTGGAAAAGAAGGTCCCTGCAGCACTGCCACAGATGAGAGGGTGGCTACTCTTACTCCTAGTACTAATTAATATAAAAAAAATATCAGTTCATGCCCAAGCGTGGATAGACATGCTCACCTATGTCTGCCCATTATCCCACCTTATGGGGAGTTAGAGTACTTCTCTGAGTTTTCCTACAATATGAAAGGAGCTGATCTTTATAACCCCCCTCCAATTAGTTAAATAAGGAACTTCTTTCAAACTTCGGAGATCCAGAGTCAGAGTCAAGAAGGCACAGTAGCAGTAAGAAGGGCAGCCCAGCTTCTTGACAAAGATCTAGAAAATGAATCAGACTGAATCCTGATTGGGAAATCGGAGAAAAGAATTTCACTAGCTTAGGATAGGGAGACAGAAAGGACTGCTAACACAGGGAATGGGATCGAGGCAGAAATGTGGGATGTCAAACACTCCCATGCCTGTGACTGAAAAAGGATGTGTACCAGAGCTGGATTGGCACTGGGCTAGGAGGAGGACCCCAGGGGGTCCTAGAACTAGTTCAGGGTAGAAAAAGAAAAAAAAGACCAATCGATATGAATTCAATATTTAGAGCGATTTTATTGTTGTGGCAACGAATTAGAAACTGAGGGAGTGTCCATCAATTGGGACAGGCCTGGATAAGTTAGGGTAGATGCAGATAATGAAATAATATTGTGTTACAAGAAATGATGGAGATAGTTTCAGAGAAACCTGGGAAGACTTCTTATGAACTGATGTGAGAAGTGAACAAAGAAGACTACTCATACAGCCATATTGGAAAAACAAATGTCTTTGAAAGACTTAAAAAGCCTGCTCAACATAATGATCAACCATAAACACAGAAAACTCAAGATGAAACATCCTGCCCACCTCGAAATAGAGGATGGGTTCAGAGTGAATCTATTGACCAGACATGGCCAACACAGGAATTTTGTTTGGATCGACAATCCCTGTTTGTCAGATTCTGAGGCTTTGGTTTTCATTTTTGATTTTCTCGGGAAGGGGGAGAGCTGGGATAGGAGAGTAAGAATACAAACCTAAAATAAAACCGGAATTTAAAAAAATAACAGTGCCATCTGAGTACAATTTTTTAAAAGAATTACAAATGTCAGGGCCCCATGACATTTCCTATTGTGGGGAGGTTTGGTATTCTAGTAGCAGGCTTCTTGGCACTTAGCTAGACTGATTCCTGAATGACTGGAGTACAGCCTGGCACAGGACCCTAGCCAAAGCCTATCTCAATTGGGAGGGGTTGGCAGAGCTTTCGTGTGATCTTTGAGAGCCCAGGGTCACCTCCCATGCCATGGGACAGTTAATCAGTTTGATGTCATGTTGATGACTTTTTTTTTTTTACTGTTTTGATGCAATATTTATTGTCCTTTTACAACAAGTTTTTGGTCTACAAACTGCTTGTATTTAGTTGACTTATTTTTCCAACATTAACTCAAGAGCTGATGTAAAATAAAATGAACCTTCTTACTATGTAAGTAAAGATGCATCAGTTACAGCCCTTATCCTGCTGTGGACAGAGAAAGAAGGGGCAGCATGGGCAACATGGAGTGAAGGCCAGGCACTTTTTTATTGCTGAGGGATAGATGATAGCTCCCTTGCTCATGTCCCACACAGGCCATCCTCCCATTGTACCCCTCTAAACTATAACAGAAGTGACACAGGCTCAAGGCCTGATTCCCTGTTGGTAGTTTCCTCTCCACCTCCCAAATGAAAATTGCTTTTATTATATTGCTTTTGTCTTTTTTTTTTTGCAACAGAAACCCTCAGTCCAGAGTCTGACTGGAGCTTAATTGTTTGGACTGAGGAATGGAGCAGGCTCTGAGTTCCCCTGGGTTCTCGCAGGCAAGAGGCTCTCTCCCTTGGGGACCAAGGCCTGGTCAGACCCTGCCACTTAACCATACAGGTCCCTGTCACTGTCTTCTGTGTACAATTAGCCTTGTCTGCCTCCTCCACTGTGACAGGCCCTTCTTTGATTACCTGAGGGGAATCTGAAGCTGCCAAAGCCCCCTGCTGTGCTAAAGGGTCTGGACAAATCTCCCATATTTCCAGATACCACTGTCAATGACAGAGTGGGGGGCAAAGCACATGGCCTCTTCAAAGTAGTCTTCTGGGACCGGATTATCCTTTTCTACCTCAATAATGGGAAAATCAACCTTTCCTGCTCTCTTTGGATTTCACTCTCAAGGGACTGACAGATAGCCAGTTTGCAACCGCAATGACAGAATTCTGACAGGGAAGCTCCAGAGAAGTCAGTGGTTACATTGGCCAGGACTTCTAAGTCTACATCCTTGTCAACTGGAGACTTTCTCAGGCTGGCCTTAAGAATTTCAACATGTGAGGAAGCTAGTTGGTATAGTACCATCTCTGAAGGCAGGAGGACCTGAGTTCAAATCTGGCCTCAGACTCTTAACACTTCCTGGCTGTGTGACCCTGGGCAAATCACTAAATCCAATAGCCTCAGCAAAAAAAAAAAAAAAAAAAAAAAAAAAGGATTCAACATGTGATTGATGCCAGTTCCAATAACCTTGTGATGAAGAGGGTCATCTGCACCCAGGCTGTAGGAACTGAGTGGAGATCACAACATAGCATTCCCACTATTTTTATTGTTGTTTGCTTGCTTTTTGTTTTCTTACTCATTTTCTTTCCTTTTTTTATCTGATTTTTCTTGCACAACAAGAGAAATGTATTAATATGTTTACACATATAGGATTTAACATATTTTAATATATTTAGCATATATTGGATTATTTGCCATCTAGGGGAGGGGGTGAGGAAGAAAGGAAAAATCTGAAGCACAAGGCTATGCAAGGGTCAATGCTGAAAAATCATCTGTGTATATGTTTTGAAAATAAAAAGCTTTAAAAAAAAAGAAAAGAATTTCATCATTGATTCCAAAGAGATCATAAAGAAGGGAAAAGGACCCACATGTGCAAAACTGTTTGTGGCAGCCCTTTATGTAGTGGCAAGAAACTGGAAACTGAGGGGATGCCCATCAGCTGGAGAATGGCTGAATAAGTCATGATATATGAAGGTTATGGAATATTATTGTTCTGTAAGAAAAAATCAGCAGGATAATTTCAAAGAGGCTTGGAGAGACTTTTATGAACTGATGCTAAGTGAAGTGAGCAGAACCAGGAGATCACTGTACTCGACGACAATAAGGTTACATGACGATCAATTCTGATGGACGTGGCTTTTTCACAGTGAGGTGATTCAGGCCAGTTCCAACGATCTTGTGATAAAGAAAGCCATCTGTACCCAGAGGGAGGATTGTGGAAACTGAGTGCGGACCACAGCATAGTATTTTCCCCTTTTTTGTTGTTGTTTGCTCACTTTTTCTTTTCTTTCTCATTTTTTTCCCTTGTGCATCAAGATAATTGTGGAAATATTTATTAGAAGAATCATACATGTTTAACCTATATTGGGTTACTTGCTGTCTATGGGAGGGGGTGGGAGAAAGGAGGGAAAAAGTTGTAACACAAGGTTTTGAAAGGGTGAATGTTGAACAGTATCTGTGCATATGTTTTGAAAATAAAAAGCTTTAATAAAAAAAAGAAAAAAATAGAATTTCAACATGGGACTTTTTATCAAGCAGGGATATATAGAGGAGCTTGTCCAAGTGGCCATGCTGAGAAATTATAAGGTCAATAATATCAGTCCAGTTGACAGCACCAATGATGAACATGCTTTTCTTTGTGGACATACAACTTTGTCAGCATCTGCTTGACAACTGTCAACATCACTTCCTGCATCCCTTATGTTGCTACCATGAGCTTTGGTGATTGAACTCGGTTTATTTGAGAACAGAATGCAGGGGTCAATTTGGTGGCCTTGTCAAATATCTCATAGACACTGAACTCAGACTCAAATCACATGGTGAGAAGTTCAAGACCCAGATGAAGTTGAAGTTTGCCTGGAATTCATTGGTAATAGCTTTGGCCGAAAGGATTTTTCCACAGATAAGGGGTTCATAGAGCAGGATTCGTCATACTGAACTTGTCTGAATGCTCCATAAGGTACGGAACAAGCCCTTGGACCTCGTGCTTGTCCTCCCAGGTCACCTGTTACACCTCCACAACAATCTCCCATAAGTGCTGAGGAGTTGTTCTGTCTCAGAGTTCACCAGAAGGCATCGGTGGTGACAGCCAACCATCCTCTAGGTTAATAAAGGTACATCTTCTTTCAAATGTGCTTCCATGCTGCCTCTAAACAGAGGCCTGTCAAATCAGTACCTACATGTCTGCGGGTCTCACTGGCCACCTATTCTAGGTCCACATCATCCGCCAGCTTCATGTCCTTGGTAAGGATCTGCAGAATCTCCAAGTACTCCACAGCATCAAGAATTCCAATATGTACCTTCCTGTCAAATTGACTCAACTGTCTAAGAGCTAAATCAGTGCTAATGGGTCTGTTGGTTGCTGCCCTAATGATCATGTGTGCCCTCTGCTTCAGACCATCCATAAAAGTCAATAACTGTTATGGCCAGAACTCTCATTTTGAAACAAGGATTCTTACAAAGTGCTAACTCAGAAGAATTGATAAGACAAAGTAGGTGGCTGCCCATGTTGCTCTTTAAAGAGCATTTCCCTCCCTTCCCCCTCCATAAAGCATCCCCACACTGGAAGAATTTTTCCCTTATTTATTTAAAATTGTTGCTATTCTACTAATTCTACTAATTCTACAAGTCTGCAAGTTTTCAGTACTGCCAAGGTGATGTTATTCGGGCAGAGGTGCAATCACTGCTCTCTTGGTTTGATTTCTAATCCTCACAGGCTCTAATCCAGGCAGAGGCCCTCCTTCCATGCAGCTGCAAGTACCAGTGCTCCTCTTAGCCCTGAAACTATGACCTGCTCCCTTGTGACCAATAATCCTGCCCTGAAATGGTGAATTTTCACAATTTTGATTATGGTCAATAGGATTACCATTTAGTACCAACTGAATTACAGGGTCCCCTGTAATCTCTTTGTACCCATTTATCTTACTCTCTTATCATCTCTTGGCAGAAAGATCCCAAAGCTGCTGCTGCTGCTTTTGGGACTGTCTCTAAGGCCCACAGATGGTGCTCCTGCTGCAGGTGCTTGTGCCTACAGATGTTACCAACTTCTCCTAGGCTGGGAAAAATGTCTCCTGTGATCTTTCATTGACTCTTCCACTCCAAAATTTGATTTAGGGCATTATTTTAAAGTTATTTGGAGGGAATGTTAGGAGAGTTCAGCTGGATGCTGATATACTCCAGCATTTTAACCAAGGAATTTCATGTTAGTTTCTCTCAAGAAGGCTCTTTTGAAAAATATTTAATAAAAACGAGCAAAGGGACATTATCTGGCCATTAGCACCTTAAGTGAAGAAGTTTAAATGAGCTAGCAAAGATGACTCAATTCAATGCTATTCAATTCAATAAATATTTATTAAGCGCCTATCTTGTGAAGAACATTGTATTGGGGAGCAAAAGGGCAGGAAGTGAATATCTATTAATCGCCTACTATGTGCTAGGCACTGTGCTAAGTGTTTTACAAATACTATGGTACCTCAGTACTCATCTGCTTCAAAAGTCATCGAATTCAGTATTCTACACATTTTGGTAAGAAAATTTTTTGATGGAGTGGCCAGCATGGTCAAAAGGAGAAAAAGCAGAAAAAACAAGAATAGCCACAGAAACCCAGGTGAAAGTTTGGCGAATGACCCAGAGAGCTCCAAGCTCCATGTGGACAATAGCTTCTGTCTCCATATCCTGCAACCTCTCCCCTAAAGGGAGCTTGGACAGTGTGGTGTAGGAGGAGAATATAAAGATTGAAATTCCTCTCAGAAAGTGATCTGGATCAAGAAAGGAGGAGCCCAGCTGGAGTGGGCTGGCTTGTTTCTCCATAGCTGGAAGCTGCCTGTCTTCTGGAATCAATTAACTATGAATACCAAGGTACCACTGTGTTACCCCTTTTCATACTCAGCCACTTTAGGTAGGTGTAAAGCTGACTCTTTTGATTCTAAGTTTCTTGCACTTTTTATTGCATCATATTAGAAAGAAAGCCAAAGGTCTCTGCTTGGACTTCCTACTTACTCTTCACAAGGCTAGTCATTATCTGTTTGTTTGGTCTTGATTTGTGATTTCATTAATGTAGGGAACTCTCAGTGGAGAAATTCTATCAACTGATGGACAATTTACCTATAACCAGTAGTTTTTTTTTAATTACCTGAAATACTTGAGAAAGCATAGTGTATAAAGCTATCCATCTACCCTTTGAAGTTACAAAGACCTCGTTGAGAACACAAAAAGGATGTGTTGCTTTAACTTAACTAATGCATACAAAAGAAGGGGGGAAAGGAAGACTCTTGGATTTAGAACTGGAAGAGAGATGATCCAATACAAAGAGGAGAGAGAATGTAACTTGGCCAGGACCATAAAATCAGAACAAGACAGTATTTTCCCCCAGGTATCTCAGTCTGGTTCCAGTGCTCTTTTTCCTCTGTTCCATGCTCAGAAAGGAAAAGAGAGGATCATCTGCCCATGAGTCCCACAACAGTCATTTCATAATCCCTTTGTCATGGTCCAGCTTGACATGGCAACTCTTCTTGGCCAAAAAAGCGTGGGACGATCTTTGGCCGGCCTTAATTACTTCAGTTATGTATGTGTCATCTATCTCTATGCAAGACTCTCTGAACAAGGCACTGGGAATACAGAGATGAGCAAGAAGAAGAAGACAGCCCCTGTCTTCAAGGAGCTCACATTTTACTTGGGGAAGAAAGGAAGAAACAGAACCTACAGCATCTAAACAGTCACAGGAATGTAAGATAACTGGAGCATGGAATGGGTGGGATGTCAGCAACAGTTCCCTGCAGGAGGGAACACAGGGCTGAGTCCTTTAATAATGGCTACCAATTAGGTAAGGATTTAAACTTTACAAAATACTTTCGAGACACTACCTAGTGTCTCAAAGTGGAGACTTCCACTTCGTGGATGCTAGCAACCCTGATCTGAGTAGCCCAGAGGGAAAATTCTGCCCTACCTTCGACACTCTTTTAAAAGCCTCATTTAGTTTCACTTTACTCCAAAACAGTGGGACATACAACTGTACCAGTCTGCCGCAGTCACAAAACTGGGGGCTTGACACATAATTCCAACTAGGAAATGCTTCCCCTGCTCACAGAAGCCCGGTACAGTTTTCTTATCACTTCTCCCCAAGACCTGCTCCTTTCCTAGGACTATCTCCTTCTTCACAGCTTCCAGAATGACTTTACAGGGAATTCTTCCTTGAAGCAAGCAGCCTCTGTATCATTAGCACAAAGTAATCCTTAGTATAATGGGCTTTAATTGCCTTTAATTATTTTATATTTGAATTACTGTACACTGCAGGACATTTAGAAACATAATAATAAAATATCTTATTATGGTGGTTTATTGAAGTACTTCCCTCAACTTTAACTTCTGGGAATTGTGCTGAAGTCCAACTGTGTCTGTAAATCATTCTAATCTCTCTACAGAGGTAGAAGGTACAATGGGACCCTGGATAGGAAAGAAAGCATATAAACTTTTCCAATTCCCTCATATTAGGACTCACAGTTTGTTTCCAATCTTATCTTGATTAGGTTTCAGCAGAAGTGAAAAGGACTAGGAGAGAAAAGAGCGCTGTAATCTCTACCACCGGAGTGGCTAAGGCTGGTGGAGCTCTTGAGTTTGAGAGCTCTGAGGTTCAATGGCCTAAGGTGACAGACAACTAATTATTTCAAGTCAGGCCCTAGGACCAGGAAGCTCACAGCTTACCTAAGGAGGGTCTAGTTCAGAAAGACAGAGCAGGACAAAGCTTCCCAGCTGATCGGGAAGGGAGGAAGAAAGAAGAGGAGTGAGGAGAGGGGAGCAGCAGCAAGGAGGAATAAGGAGGAGGAGGACAGAAAGCAGGAGGGAAAGCGCCAATCTACCCATGCAGCAAATAAGCCTACCCCCTATCCTAGTTGATAATAAATCAATGTCTTCCTCTTTCTGCCAATGAAAAGAAGTCATTTGTTCCCAAGAAATCCCTGCAGCTAACTGAAGAGAGGTGACATCCGCTTTCCAGGTGGTTCATATATCTCCAGCCAGAGCCATTCTCTAAAAATGTGAGTTAAAATAATGTTTAAGATCGTGAGGCAAAGTTCCTTCTGAAAAAGAAGAATGGCACCATTTTCTCAGCGGTCCCAGGCAAGGAAAATGTTCATTAGGAATAAAGACTACATGGAATAAGAAAGCCAGCTATGTTAGCAGACGAAAGGCAATAGAGCCATTATTGCCCATACTTTCCTGGTTTCTATTCTTTCTTACTCAGTATCCATTTCTGGAGAAAACAGAAAAAGCATCTTTCAGAAAGAAAATCTCTGTATATAGATGAACTGTGGTTCACTGAGCTTCCTTGGGTGGTAGAAAGATACACAAGAAGCATTCTTGAAATAGGAGCCTTCATATTCACTGCAACTTTGGAAACTGACTTCTGAAGTTGAGTTTCTCCTTAATAGATGAAACATTCCCAGGGGGAAGTTACAACTGTCTCTATCCCAATTCAATACGACACAACAGCAGTGCTGCTTCAGTATAAATCCTCTTTTTTACAAATCCACAGACAAAAAATTGAAGGCAAGGGCAGTGGGGAGGGGGGAAGGGTCAAGAGGAAGACAGACACTAAACACTACCATTTCCGGACACGGTTTTCAGGAGACAATCACTATTTCCTTTGGGCAAAAACCTTGAGAGGAATGGAGCTAATTCAACATCCTAGTGAGACAATAAAGTCCATTTTGCAATTTGAACAGCATTACCAAGATTTCATTCTGCCAGCCAAACAATTTTAACTTTTTCCCTAGGCAATCAGAATCTTTTCCTCTGTCTACTGCACTAAACCTGGTCTGGGTCAGATGTGTGCTCTTCACCTTCAACTCCTCTACCCCTTGGGATTTCCTCCTTCTCATTATGGCCAGATCAATAGCAGGCCGACAATCTCTTAGAAAATAGCAAAGCTGACAAAATTCTAGGGGCAAAATTGAGAGATTAGAAAAGTCTATTTTTTCCTCCTCTAATATATATTTTAATTGTTTGGTAATGCCAGCATGGCCTAAGAGTCTGTTTTTCAGTGATTCTTATGGCCTTGTGCACATCCATCCTTATGAAAAAAAAACAGAAGATAAAAATGTCCCATAATTATTTTTTGGGGGGGAAATCTGTCTAGATAAACCATCTCTGGTGATGAGCTGAGAAGATGATTCAGTACTAGGAACTTCTCAGAAATGGCTCTCCTGAAGCTGTGCTGAAAATGTGCTTTCTTACTTGAATCTTTCGGACTCCTCAAAAAGCACTCAGTGGCATTTGGACATGTTTTTGTAACATTACACAGAGGGATCCACAGCAATCATTTTGGTGGAGAGAGATGCAGAGGTCTATTTTGTCTCAGGTAATAAAAAAGGTACTGAACTTACAGTCAGAGACCCTAGATTTTGGTCTCTGTGAGCCTGGGTAACTTTTGGAGCCTCTTTGAAGCTGTTTCCCCAGCTCTAAAATGAGGAGACTGAATTAGAAGCTGCCCCTTTGTGTCTTCCAGAATGGAAATGGACAAAGATGCAAAAATCACCCAGAAACAGATGTGGGGCAAATACAGGCTGCTGGCATCGATTAGAACAGAACTTAGTTGTCCGGTTCTCACGTTCCATGATGAGACAATACCGTTTTGCCAAGGTCATGGGCTTGAAAACATCAGGCTCTGCCTAGACAGGAAAAACAACAGCTAAGCTTCCCTTCCAGTTAGAAATGACTTTATCCAAGTTGCTTCTAGAATAGTGGGAAGCTAAAAATGCCAAATGCCATGTGTGAATAAAAACCAATTCTTCCACACTCAGATAAGAAATAGGGGGGATAGCTTTCACCGCCATCCCAAGACTTCACAGGCAAATGGGCATAGAGAGAGAGTGATGGCACATCAAAAGCTCTACTAGTTCTGGCAGCTTCCAAATACTAGCTGAACACCTTTCAACTTGCAAGAAGAACTAACGTTGAGAAAATACTGTCACTTGCCTGTTTTAATTCCAAGGCTTTCCTCATTTTCCCCAACATACTTCAATTGATTTTAATTCTAATCCATCAGAAGAGCAAAATAAACATTTCAGAATAAAAATGGCGGTTGTGTTTTCTATCACTAGCCTAGAGACTGCATGCACAGGTGCATAAAGCATTAGAAAAAGCATCAGAATAAGTAAACCTGAATTTAAACCCTGTGTCCCTCACTAACTTTTGTAGCCTTGGGGGGAAAAGCAATGCCCTCATCTGGTCTCATTTTGGGTGTTTTAAATGAGAGGAGTGGACCTGATTTCACCAAGCCCTTTCAGGACCCGCATCTTTGGTAAGTCTTGGACCTTTAACTGCTCATGAAGTTGAGATATTTCGATTCCTCCCTTTTTATTAATCACTTTGATTAAATATTGTTGGCAATCTGTTTTTTTAAGCCAAAAATCTATGTCTTTACGAAAGCTGAAAGAAACATGTATGGATGCTAGTGAATTAACCAAAAGACTTTCCTTTCCCTGGCTATCTGAAGAAGGGTCAGGTGCAGAGCAATTCCCCCAGCCTCCTGCCATGCGGGCTTTTCTGTCACTCCATGATAGCTTTCAGAATAATAGGTGAAAATATCTTCTGCATCTGGCTGCAAATAAGTGTGAACAAGATTCCAGAGCACTCGAGCACTGCTGAAGATTAGAAACATCCAAATGAGGCCTCTGCCATATAGGACTCCACATGTGGGAGTTTGACCTTTGGAGAAGAGTGATGGAAGAAACAAAGCCCAGCAGCAGCAGCAGCCATCCATGAGCTCACTTCACAATAAGTTGATTTACTTTTAGGCATTCCAGAAAAAGGTCCTTTCTTCCTCCATGGCTTAGAACATTATCAGCTCCATTTTCAAGTGGTAACAATGGACTTAGACTAAGGAAGTCCAGGCTTTGAGAATGTGTGGTAATACTGAATGGCTGCGTGGTCTTGAGTCAGTCACATTTCTTCATCTAAAAGGGAGGGTGATGTGTAATAATGATATTTCCCAATTTTTAGAAGTTTTGCTTTCTGGGTGGTAAGCGCTTTCCTCTGAAGAGCCCTGGTGGGGAGATGGTACAGGTGTTTCCGCAGGAGGAAAGTGAAACCAGTCCTTAAGGTCCCAGGCAAGAAGAAGATCCCCAAGTTAGCTCCACACTACCTCTCGTCATCTGCCCTACCCACCTATCAGAGTTGTTTCAGGAAACATACACAGGGGAAAAGGGAGTTTTGTCAGTGTTTTGTTCGTGGTTTCACTGATGTAGAAAACTCCCAGGTCTTCCCGAGAGCAGCCTTTTCTCCATCTGCTATAAGACACTGCTTCTCTTGAGTTATTATAGTCATTGAGCTATGATTGCAGATTGGAATAGACTGTTCTTACAGTTGGCATGGCACCTTTAAAAAACCCAAAGATCTATGGGACATGTGGTGTTTGGTAAGCCGTGTTCTTCCCTTTTCCAAACAACCGCCTTTTTGTTCTTATAGATGTGATCGGGTGACATCCTTATCCAAGATTTCCCAATCCTCCAGCTCGCTTCCGGGCTGGGTGTGCTGAGTTGGCATTCTTGGACACACAGTTTTCTCTGTAGTTTCATCAAAATATTACACACTAGAGGGAACACTTCCACAAATGCTGATTCAGCATACTGAACAAGATAGGCCATGAGAAATTTATAGGAGGAAGAGAAGGGAAAGCAAGGGAATGAGGTAGGACAGGAAGGGAGAGCAGAATGCTAATGTGAGTTTGACTGTGCAGCTTGAGGATCCGGAGATCAATTAATTTCATTTTGCTAGAAAGGAATATTGGGCTAATCCCACAATATACCTTCTATTTTAATTTCCTCTACTTGGATAATACTTTTAACTTTTCACAGCACTTTCACGCCTATCACAGTATTTAATCTTGGTGGCAACCCTAGAACCCAAGCAGGGAAGGTATAATTAATTTGAAAATCAAGAAACTTGAGGTGCAGGGAGAGTAAGTGATTTGCCTAAGGTCATACCACAAGTTAAAGGTTAAGAGCATTCAACTAGGAGTCACACAATCTGTCACAACAACGAAATCCAAACAAAAGGTCACTGAAACATCTTTTTAAAAAATGCACAGAATAGTCCAGAAGGAATTACAGATAAGTAGAATGACTCTGAAAGCCATATGCTGAATTTATTATAAAGAAATGCTACAATGTTTCTAGTGATATCGTTTATTTTAAGAGAAAAACTAGCCGTATGGAAGAGAGAGCTACATTTCATATGCAGTCCTCTTCTGTATATGGAACTAGCCATTGTATATGGTGTTTAAATTCAGAATAAAAAAAAAAAAGAGACTAAGATCTAGAACTAACTGTGTGACTTTGAGCAAAACATTTTTTCTGGGTCTAAATTTCGTAGTGAATTATCCTTGACAATCTTAGGCTCTCTTTTAGTTTCAATAATACGGGATTCTGGGAACCAACATCTCCCCATCGCCTCCACGCTCCTTCTAGAATCATCTCCAAATTAAGTTCTACATTTAGCACAGAAGTTTTTCTACAAGTGGGACACATATGCACATACAGAAACATTTGTGTAAGGCACACTTTCTTATTTACTCAACAATAGCACCATCAAGATAGACACAGCACATGCAATGTTGAATAAACCTTCTCTGGAAAATGGAGATATTAGTACATTTAGATGTCCCAAAGCTGATTCAGCTAGGTGGCACGGAGAATAGAGTCAGGAAAACTCACTCTTCTTGAGTTCGAATCTGGCCTGATTAATAGCTGTGTAACCCTGGACAAGTCTCTTCATCCAGTTTGCCTCAGTTCCTCATCTGTAAAATGAGCTGGAAAAGGCAAACATTCTACTACCTTTGCCCAGAAAACCCCAAATGGGGTCACAAAGCGTCAGGCAAGACTGAAAAATGACTTAAGAACACCAAAGCTTATTCTCTGTTCCACCCAACAATCATTTGTTAAAGCTGCAGAGCACTGTCCTAGGCAATGGGAGGAGATCAAGATAAATAACATCTCGTCTCTGCCCTTATGGGGTTTGCCTTCCAGTAAATCCCAGGCCATATGGGCTTCGTTCTGAACTTCTTCTTCCTCACTTTTTAAAAAATCTCTTGCCACATCCTTCGTCAATCTGCTAGGGTGTACAAACTGTCTCTTTTGTACTGAAATATGGAAAGGAAGGGGAAATACCCCTGTCTGCTCCTTTTCTCCCCATGCTTATAGAGATGACAACTGCCTGAATGAATCAATGTGTTAACTATGTGTGTGACACTGAAAAAATGAATATAAAATTGAGACACTCCTTGCCTCTAAGGAGCTCCTGACATTTTGATGGGGGAACTAATATATAGATCCATGGTGCTCAAGGAAGACTGCTCTGCTACAGAGAGCAATAGAGATGGTGACTAACTAGGTCCCCTTCCAGAAGATCTAGAGATAGCCAGGGTGGACTGCTGGATGGAGGAGGTCAAGTCCAGCTTGCTCAGGGGCTGGCTAGATATAGTAGGCTAGAAGAGGTCCCTTCCTATTATGAGCAGTCCAGTCTCGGAGCAGGAATTTCTAAAGCCGAGGTGACTGATCAATCAATTAACACACATTTACTAAGTATTCACATTATCCATTAAGTGCTTGAAGCCAGGCGTCAAGTCCAGCTCAGATACAAAGAAAAAGCTAAAAACAGTCTTTTCGTTCAAGGATTTCAAATTCTCAGAAAGGAGACAAGATAGACTAAAGCAGGACATACATGATGCATGAAGAATAGATGGAAGGTAGTCTTAGGGAATAAGATAGCTGCAGCTAAGGGAACGGGGAAAGGCTTCCTACAGGGCATGATGGTCCACAATGTACAGCAGCAGAGCTCATGGCAAGAAGAAGGCCAAGGGCTACGGGTGGCTGGTGTGCTGAGGTAGTTTGTGTGCTGAGGTAGTTTGTGTGCTGACCAATGGGAGAATACACTTCTGAAAGGGACCTATGATCCTGTTCAACATTACTTGGAAACTCATTTTTCCAAGTCCTTTTCAAAGAGGATCAGTGATATCATGGAGTAACGACATGAAGTGCATATGGTTTGGATTTAAGTAAGGCAGAGTTACACGACATTGTTAGCTTCACTCTGTTCCGGAGTCATCAGATTCCAGAGGCGAGACAAAGGTCAGGACGACTGGCAACTGGGGATAGCCTGGGATGTAATGGAGGACCTTGGCATTGTCAATGTCCATATGCAGTCCTCGAGCTCGAAGTGCCTTCGGGCCACAGTGCCTTCTTCAGCCCCTTGTAGTCATTGGAACAAATTGGTTTGCTCCACCCATTCCACTGGGGGAAGTCTTCACAAGCGTGGGACAGATACTTCCCCACCTTGAAAATCAAGTTAGCCAAGTGAACAAGAATCAGTGCCCCCATTAAATAGAACACCACTAAACAGCATCATATAAGTTATCTAAACCATTTCAAACCAGTCAGAGCTTTGATGGGGAGTCAATATTTAACAGTTTGTCCTACAATGACATGACAAAGTACATGCTCCAAATATCTTAGTGGTCAAAAGCCAAAAGCAAGAAATATCACTTGCGGCAGTATGTCAGATGGAATGGTCTCATGGAATAAAGGGACCTCAGACACCATCCAGTCCAACTGGGCAAATCACTTAACTCTGGTTTCCTTAGTTTCCTCATCTGTTGAAAATGAACTGGAGAAAGAAATGGCAAACCACTCCAATGTCTTTGCCAAGAAAACCTTAAATATGATCACAGTCAGTCAGACTTACTGAAAAATGACTGAACAAAAATATGTTGTTAGGAAGTTTGGTTTTTTTCCTACAACAGAGCCTAAATCTGCTTCTCCAAAATTTTCACCCATTGCTTCTCATCCTGTTTTCTGTGGCTAAGTATAACTAGTATAGTCCCTCTTCCATTTGACAGACACCAGTGGTGATGTACCCCCTATGTGGTCTGTTCTTAAAGCTAAAGAATCTTAGGAGTTCCTTCAGCCAAATCTCATATGACCTTATTCTCTATCCCCTTCTCCATTTGGATCTCCTTCCCTTGGATGTTTTTCGCCACATCTATATGCTTTCTGCAGTATGGCACTCAAAATCTTCATTAATCTTTCCTCCCCCTTTTATTCCAGCAAAATTGACCGCCACACCTCAAATTGCACTACATTATCAATACTTCCACTTCAAGATGTCTTTTGAATATTGGCCTTCCTCAAAAAGAATGCTACTTCTGCAAGGGTCAGAACACCTCTGCTTCACTTGTGTCCCTATCCTTTCCCCAGCTGAGTGTTCTCTCTGTATTCGAGGTCTCTCTATCTAATACTACTCTGTGCAAGAGACCACTGCCTATAAAATACTTATCAAATGCATTTTTTGATGGGAAACCATCTTATCTTCCCTATAATAGCAATCAAAAATTTTGAGTGCTAATTCTGTACAAAGCACTGTGCCAGGTGCTATGGGAAATAGATTACTAAGGTCTTGTTTATGCCTCAGCAAGCTGAGGAAGTAAGATATAAATAATGATAATTCCCAACACTACAGAGTTTTAAAGTTTGGGTGGTAAAGTGGAAAGAACACAGCATTTGGAATCAGAGCACCTGAGTTCAAATTTGGACTCCATTCTTACTTGGTTTGGCAAATTACTTAATCACTTTGGGCTTCAGTTTCCCTTTCCAAAGGAAGAGGGTTCAGGTAGGAGATTCCTACTATTCCTTCCAACTCTACACCGACTATTCCACAACTTCGTTTCTCACTCCAAACTCTATGAGGTAAGTAGCAGAAACACTAAAACCATTCATCAGAGGAGGAAAGTGAGGTTCAAGTATAAGAAGCAACTTGATAGAAAGCACTGGAATTTGGGTTCAAGCTCATGTCTTCTGATGGAGGCTCTAGCCATGACACCGAGCGCCTCACAGGCCATGCACACATATCAACACGTGGCAGTAACAGCCAAGTGAATATGAAGGTCCTACACAGTTAGGAGCAAAGGGATCACTCCCAGCTGGCTGAATCACTGAAGGTTTCCTCAAGATAGAGGGCTTGAGTGGGCCTAGAAAGTATGGATGAGCGTCTCACAGGCAGAAAGGATGGCGGTGGGCACTTCCAGAATGGGGAAGCATGGATGGGCCAGAATCCTCCTTTCAAGATTAAAGTATATATAAATATATATATATATATGTAGATATCCTGAAATCAGAAGCTTGGTTTCTTTAAAAATCAGGGAACTGAACTAATGAGCCCTAAGGCCCCTTGCAGCTCTCAATGAAATGATCTCCTAACTAGTTTTGAAACAGGCCAGCTGCTTTAGCAAGCTTGCACTGGAGAAGCACAGAGCCAAAGTTAACATAAATTAATTTGACCCTTAAAAAATACATTTGTAATAAGGGTAACTAAAGACCATAAAATGAAGATAGCACAACAAAACAGAAATCAAATTAAGAAGCTGTCCTGAAGGCCTTTAAGGTGAGCAGGACCTTTTCCGCCTGGGGGGTTGTTAAATCATTCATTTCATTTCACAGTGCCTTGCTTTTGATGCAGTCTAGAATGAGTCCTTTGCAGCGCCAGTGCATAATTAATAGCATTCTGTAGTCTTCATCACCCAAGTCACCTTGGAATATTGAGAAATAATGGCTTTTCCCCTCGTTTTCTCTTTCCTCGGCTCCTTGAATTGCTGGAGAAGGTCCAAAGGGGAGAGAAGTCTCACACAGTTATCCTTTATCATACTTGGCCTTCCTCCCTCCCTCCTTCCTTCCTTCCTTCCTTTTCTTCTTCCTTGCTTCTTTCCTTTACTTCTTCCTTCCTTCCTTCCTCACTTGCTTCCTTCCTTCCTTTGTTCTTCATTCCTTCTTCCCTCTCACCTCCTTTCCTTTCTTCCCCCTTCTCTATTTCTTTCATCTTTCTCTTCATTACGCCACTTTGTTCCCATATCCCTCACCCTTATATTTTCCTCTCCTTCTCTTTCTCTATCTCCTTCTCTCTCTCTCCTTTTTCCTCACCTCCACACACCCATCCTGTCCCCCAGCTTCTCCTTCCTCACCCTGATTCCCTTCTATCTTCTCAAGAATTCTTGTCCTTTGGTGAGACTGATAGAGATGGAAAAGCCTCATATTAATTATAGCTTCAATACAGTCTAGGCTCAAGCACATCCCACTTTTTCATGTCCTTTTCTTCTCTCTTGTAGTCAACAGCTGAATTTAGGATCTTTGAGATCTTTGAGAATCTCATAAGCCTCTCGTTTTACCAATAAGGCAATGGACACAGAGATTTGTGTGGCTGGTCAAAGCTCACAAAACTGTTGGTTTCATCCAGGTTACTCTGGAACATTATTGGGTATTATGCAAGAAAAGTAGCAAAATAGATAATCCTTTTTTATTTTTTATAATAGCTTTTTATTTTTCAAAATATGTACATGGATATTTTTCAGCATTCACCCTTGCACAATCTTGTATTCCAATTTTTTCCCCCTTCCCAATCTTCCCCCTCTCTTAAACAGCAAATGATTCACTATAGGTTAAATGTGCACTTCTTCTAAACATATTTCCACATTTATCATGCCGCACAAAAAAAGTCAAAAAGACCAAAATGGGAAAAAATGATAAAGAAAAAAAAAGCAAGCAAACAACAACAAAAAAGGTGAAAATACTATGTTGTGATCCACATTCAGTCCCCATAGTCCTCTCTCTGGATGCAGATGATTCTTTTTTTAATTATAGATTTTTATTTTCAAAATATATGCATGGATAATTTTCGACATTCACCCCTACAAAACTCTGTGTTCTAATTTTCCCCTCTCTTCCCCCCAGCTCCTCCCTCACTGGGCAAGTATAGATCGTGTCTTTTAACCTAGCAATTGATGCCTCTACAGAATTTATATGGCACAGGAATTAATTAATGACGGTCAAAATAAAAGACTATGCGTACAAAATAATTCAAAGCCAATCTTTCAGCACATAATTATTAGGTACCTATTACTTCCCACACATTATCCTAGGCCCTTAGGGACTCAAAAATCAAAATCACACTTCCTTCCCTCAAGGAGCATGACTTTTTATCACCAGGAGGAAACACATTCACACATAAGCAAATGAAGAAGCTTAGGGAATGAGTCACCATGCCAAATACCCCATGAGGTGGTTTGCTTCAGCTGACTTCAGAGACTCTACTTTGGATAAAGGAAGGGGTTTTTGAGTGATTGGTTTCTGGTGGTGGTATTAGCTGTTTTCAGCCATGTCGCACTCTTTATGACCCCATCTGGGTTTTTTTGGGCAAAGATACTGGAGGGTTTTGCCTTTTCTATCTCCACCTCATTTTACAGATGAGAAAACTGAGGTAAACAATGACTAGTTATGGATGATATAGCTAGAAAGTGTCTGAAGCCAGAATTGAACTCAATAAGAGGAGTCTTCCTGACTCCAGGCCTGGCACTCTTTCCACTATTCCATCTAGCCACCCATGTCTTTGTAGTATCAAAACAAGATGAATTAATTACACACATTTCCAAGAAGCCCAAGCCATACAAAGAGTAAATGCCAGCACTAACTAGACAAAGCCAGGCATCTGCCTCTGAATTCAGAGCTGTCCATTTCACCACTGTTTCTTCTCTCCACAAGTGAAAGAACACAGGCACAGGCAAGGGCCAAGCAAAAGACCCAATGCTATAGGAGGGTCTTCTTTGAGTCTCTGAGGTCACTCAGTCTCTAATGCAATGCAATAGTTAGCATTGCCATTAGTCCCTCTCTTCTCTCCTCAAAAATAGGAGATTCAAACAAATTTTCTCACAAAGTTTCTTTTTACTCTATGAATTCCTTTCATTGCAGAAATAAGAGGATAACTAACTATATCTCTATCCTCTATATCGTGGATAGAGATGCTCAGACCAAGGAGCTCACGTGGGCTTTGGGGATCCAAAAAGAACTCTAAGACACCAACTCGGAAGTTACATTCACTTTGGGGGTCAGCTTTATTTGCATTTGAGTGGTTCTACTCATTCATACCTGACTATATAGAAAATGTTATTTTCAACACCCACAGTTCTATAAATCTATGGCTACAGTAGGTTTTATGTACAAATAGATCTAGGAACTTTGCAATTTTGGAGGCTTGGTCACAATCCAATCACACTTGCCTATTCTGAGAAACTTTGATTCATATCATACAAATCCAAGTCTGCCTCTGAAACTTTCCCTTGTTGCTCCTGGTTCTGCCCCCAAGGCAAAGCAATACAAGGCCATTCCTTTTTCCACATGATAGCCCTTTCAACACTTAAAGAGAATATTCATTCCCTTCTTCTGAAACATTTTCAGTCAACTCTCAGATGACATGTACTTCTGAATTGCCCTCTTCTGGATATGCTTTCTAAAATGTGACAGTAAGAATGGAACACGGTACTCATGAGGTCATTTGGTTAGGATGGAGAGCACAGGAACTTGTCCTCTCTCACCTCTTGGACATTCTATCTCTCTTAATGCAGCCACAATCAGTCTAGAGTCATAAGAACTTTGCAAAGGCCCCAGGTCCTGATGCTACTTCTACCACAGAATTTCTATGACCTCTTCCTTTTCCATATTCCAAGTTAAATCTTTCCTTCCATTCATAACATAATGGGGATTTTCATCACTAGCCTCCCACCTCAATTCATCGGCATACATTTTCTAGAATTGATCTTCAGAAAGAGCTTTATTTGACTGTTGGACAAAGGAAGATCAGGGATGACGGGAGAAGTCAGTGGCTACATAAATTTTTTTCATTCAAAAAGGAAATTAGGAGGGAAAAGGGAAAATTAAGAAGAAAAGAATGAGTTGCAAACTAATAGATGG